>NC_135423.1:27046469-27198969 GCF_051991245.1 Festucalex cinctus | reverse complement strand
TGCAATTGGCATGTAACTATGTGATGTCAAGAACCTTTAATCTTGTTATCTGGTCAGTTTTAGCCGCATGTCCGTCCTGTTTCAGTGACCTATCAGGGTTACCCACATGTTTGGCCGCAGCCAATCAGATCCATTCACTGACTATATGTCTGACAGAGAAGTGTGTTTTTTGCCGAATTATTCTTCTGTACCTCTGCTCATCGCCACAGCCCAAGTTAGGTCCACGTTGTTGATCCTTGATACCTTCGCAATGTTTCTGCTCTTGTCATGAGTACGTTCCGTGCATACAAGGATTGTTGTGCAAATAAAGTGTTAAAATCTTATTTGCGTGTGCGTTTTTAGCATCCAACTCCAGAACATAACATTAAACTTAATTTCTCTTTCTTTGAATTCAAAGTGCCAGTGAATTTGAACTCTGTTAATACACACAGAACAATCCCTTGGGATTAAGATCATCTTACCTATATAACAGACTTCAGATCTGTTCTTATTTAAACCACTAATAAAAGAAGAATGTGCATATACCATTTGAAACATAATTAAGTCAGGTGAGTCAGGCAGCCAGACTCAGGGTGATGTGCTACAGTTATATTTCTTTCTGATCTTACTTAAACATAAATCCATGATTAGTGCAAAAATGTAATATCGGCAACGGTGCTAATCACCATAGCTAAACAAACACAAATATGCATCCCTAATACCAGTGAAGGTAACAAACAGAATGATCCTCGGCCATGATGAGCACCTCATCTTTACACAAGACATCAGGTCGCTCTGCTCTTCATCAAAAAGAAATGAAGAAAGTGCCAAGTTGAAAAACGTTAACTTTTGTAACCTACAGTTAGTCAAGTCAGTCTGTAACCCATCCAATCAGCCTCCTGGTTAGCCAAATAGCCTTTAGGCATGTTAAGTGGCTTCAAGTTTCCTGAGAGGAACACAAGTCTGTCTTGTTTAAACCATACTATTTCCACACTACAGATTTTGCCCGATTTATTGAAACCCTTTAGATCAGGGGTATCTAACTCATATTAGCTCAGGGGCCGCATGGAGGAAAATATATTACCAAGTGGGCCGGATCAGTAAAATAATGCTACAGTATATAACTTTTGCCGTCAATTATACGCAGATTTTCGCTATTTGTGGGCTAACCCTAAATTACGGAGCTAAACTGTAATCATACTGTTCCAAAAAATAACATGAATGCAAATGTAACGTGGCAAAACTTTCCCCATTTTCACTCAAGGAACCCCTTTTGCTCCCGGCTGTTTTCTTGGATTTTGACTGATTTTTTGCAAGGCCGACAGAATATTGTGTTCTATTGTTATAAAAACATGGAACCTACCAACAGAAAAATTAGTCTTGCCTTTCATCAGGAAAAAAACAAACGTATATTTCTATCTGTTTCCGTTTTGCAGCAATGAGCATTAGAATATAGCTCAGTTTTATCATGATTCACAAATCTGTTTAAAACTGTGGGGGAATCAGCTAGTTGCAACATGGCTGTAGTTGATCTCTTATACTAAAAAAAAAACCAAAACGTATTTGTGAGACTGTTAATATTTCATATGTTTTTGGGAGCAAATGAGTTAATGATGTTACAAGGATGTTAATCCTTGTCATATCTATTGTGTTACCAGTAAATAATTTGTGTCGTATTTAACATGTTTTTGTTGGTCTAGGATTTAAAAATAAATAAATAAACAAATCGTAAATTTATGTTGTGTGTAAAATAATGACATCCAGGACAATTCCCGTACAAGTTGCCGTGCTCATCTGAGGACTGCTTGTGAAATTATACATTTATATGTTTTGATTGTGGCCAGCTGATTAATTGGTCCGACATTACAAGTTCTTTTTTACTTTACAAAATTATCTCGCGGGCCGGGTAAAACCCTGATCCGCCCCGCAGTCCGTATGTTTGACACCCCTGCTTTAGATACTACTATTATAGCAGTCTGCCTGTTTTTTTTTCTTTGTTTTTTGTAATTTCCTCTTGACGTAAAGCTCGTTCCTCCGCTCTCAGAATCCGACACAGTTCAAGAGTTACGGTGATTTGAAAAACATGCATCATTACCTGTCTCCTGTGTCACTTTCCACTGACACATCGCTTCCCCCTCTTCCCATAGCAATCTGCTAGCCGCTGTAATGTATTTGGAATCGATGTAAAGCCCAGCTTCTCTGCTTTCAGAAGCCGTTGGAATTATATTTTCGGTGGAATTATAAGTTTCGGTCATTTGGACAAAAAAAAAAACCCCTTGTATTTTCCAGTCTGGTTCGTATCTGAGGGATAATTGTTACTTGCCTGGGCAAACCTAGCAGAATCGCCGGTGGCCATGATTGTTGTTGTTTCAATTTAAGCCTTGTTTAAGACTGCACGCTCGTCGGAGGAAGCAGAAATGCAGAGGAAACTACGGCGGTTTAGATTAACCAAAAATCGATTTATCAAGCAGCCTTAACTCTTTTATATTGCCACACGTTATCCAAAAAACAAAAAAAAACAAAAACACAGTGGCAGCTGATTTCGAGCATTTTAACTTAAGGCAAACAGAATATTGTGTTTTTACTTCATATACGTCGTGGATACCACATGAAAGATTGCATTACATTCTTTCATTAGAAAAAAAAGTATGTTTCTACCTTATTCCGTTCTTTAGTAATCACCATTTGAAAATAGGCCATCTGAATGACAAATGAAAATGAGAAAACAAGCTTTTTTTGTGAAAAGATACATTTTCCACAAAAACGTTCTGTAAATTAGGTTTAATGTGACAAAGGCTTTGATCAGTAATGTCATCCTTGAAAACGAGTTTGATTTCATCAGATTAGTAATGTTTTACCGGCAACCCATCGAAAAGAGATACAATGCTGCCATCTGCTGGCCATAGTTAGTGGCTGTTTTTAATTCCACAACCCATTGACCCGGCAGCACTGCACTTAGATGTTGCGCTGCTTATTGATTGAAAAAAAAACAAAAAACCTTGACGTTATTTAACGTTTATGGCGGCATACGTTGTGACGTTACTAATCGTTATTAAACATTTTTGGCAGTGAAAGAGTTAATATGCACGCGCACATACAAATAAGCATGCGCACACACACTTAATTTTTCCCTCAAGGCAGAACAGGGAGAGAGGCAGAATGGAGTCTTGGGAGTCTTGGATATATGATACAATGATATCTCGGCTTGACTTGTCTGTAGAGTTGATAAAGGGGAGGAGGGCTAAGTGGTAGTGGCTGTGGATTCAAGTGAATAAAAGAGTTATTCATTGTTTCACACTGTCGCTACACATTAGAGTCAAACTCTTCCTGCTTTGCAGAGGACAAAAAGTGAGACCAAACAAGAACAGGGGGGGGGGGGGTTCTGAAGGTGAAGGGTTGTGCTGAGGAACAGATATTATGGCCACTCTCTGCTTCACAACCGTTTTACCTCAGATAGACATTGCACAATCATTTCTGGTCATATATGCTGTTCCAGGTTTCATTTCCATAGCCCCCTTCTCTTTGGTTTTTCTTTTACCAGTCTGTCACGGCAGTGTTGAGGGGCTTTCATGACGTGCACTTATTTTCTCCCACGGTCACTTTCTTCACTCTTTTTAAAGCAAAGGGACAACATGGCCCTCTGGGTATAAAATAAATAATAGTTTGGAAATTGTCGTGTGTGTGCGTGCGTGCGTGCATACAGACAAAAGTAGCCTCATGCAGTAAGCCATGGACATAAGATTGCTTTTCAAAACAAAAGCTCCATTTCAAAGTATTTGCATTAAAGATAAGATGAAAAAAGGAAGACACAAACAGTGAGAAAGTCAATTTGTTTTGTTCATGTTTTATATGTGTCTGCACTTCACCCATACACAGACTTGTACATGCATTATTAGGGCCCGAGCAGCGACCGTTTTTGTAAGTATTATTATTATTCTTCCGCTTCTTCTTCTTCTTCTTTATTCTGCGCAAACGATCGCATTTTTGAGGACCTAAACATTTACGAAAACTCACCAAACTTTGCAATCTCTTCGGGCCCGGCGAAAAATTTGATATTATGTTGTTGTCATAACAACGCAACTCTATAGCGCCCCCTAGCGTAGAAAAATAAAAAACAATCCCAGCCCGTTTGACCTAGAGCTACGAAAATTGGCAGGCACGTGTAGCACCCCGAGATGCACAAAAAAGTCAGTGGAAGCCATTTCCTAAAATGTACAGGAAGTGAGCTATGAATTTTTGAATGTCCAATTTTGGCCCATTTTGGCACATTCACTGTGGTCATACTTTCCCCCCCTTTGCAAACAGTTTTAATCCGATTGACTTCAAACTTGGCATGTATCATCTCAAGACCTGAGACAACAACTGGGCAAAATATCTTGACTTTTCAGAACACTATATGACGGGGGCGGGGCATCAAATATTGCCTTTAAAATTTCATTTGTCCAGAAAGAAAAAATGCTGAATAACTCCCATGTGCAAGCTACACAAAATCTCAAACTTCTCATGCAACTTAATACTCACGGCCTGAAAACATCTATATGATAAAATTCTGTTCTATATGTAGCGCCACCTAGTGGTGACAATAAATGTCATACTTTACGTTTTTAGCTACTGTGCCAAGCTCGTTGAAGGGATCCAATTAAAAATTGGTCAGAAAAGTCTTAACATGTTGATCATGCCCCACACCGAATATTGTAACTTTTCGCCAAAGGGCGTGGCCATTACGGTGCCGCAAACTCTGAAGATTTTTCGTGACAACAAAAGCTGCATTAACTTGACCGAGATGATGCTATCTTCTCAAAATTTCACACAATTGATGAGAGTTTAACGAAGCATTGCCGGTTGTAAGTTTAATCTAGAGCTACGAAAATTGGTACACATATGTAACAGACTATGACCTACAAAAAAGCCTGTTGGTGCCATATGCTAAACCTAACAGGAAGTCCGCCAGAGGCGAGGCATCAAATTTTGTGTTTCAAAATTCTTACTTAATGAAGCATTCCCGGCTGTACGTTTCACCTAGAGTTACCAAAATTTGAAGACATATGTAACAGCCCTCAAGGTACAAACAACTCTTTTTGAACCATGTGCTAAACCTAACAGAAAGTCCACCATTTTGATTTACTTTGGAACGTGTTGCCATTTTTTTGGCCATTTCATAGGGGTCTTATTTTAACGAACTCCTCCTACAGAGTTTATCCCATCATCTTCAAACTTGGTGTGATTCATCTTAAGATGTTGAAGATGAAAAGTTATTGAAAGCTTTTTATTTCGTCGCACGCTGTTGCCGTGGAATGCACTTGTTTGCAAAGGAAGAAATTCTTCTTAATGAAGAATTCCCAGTTGTACGAAGCAGCTAGAGCTACGAAAATTTGTAGACATATGTAACAGCCCACAATGTACAAAAAAGTCTCTTGGTGCTATGTGCTAAACCCAACAGGAAGTCCCCCAGGGTCCGGGCATCACATTTTGAGCTAAAAAAAACTCCTCTTTAACGAAGCATTCCCGGTTGTACGTTTTACCTAGAGTTACCAAAATTTGAAGACATATGTAACAGGCCTCGAGGTACAAAAAACTCTTTTTGAAACATATGCTAACCCCAACAGGAAGTCCGCTATTTTGATTTACTTTGGAACGTGTTGCCATTTTTTTGGCCATTTCATAGGGGTCTCATTTTAACGAACTCCTACAGAGTTTATCCGATCATCTTCAAACTTGGTGTGATTCATCTTAAGATGTTGACGATGAAAATTTATTGAAAGCTTTTTATTTCGTCGCACGCTGTTGTCGTGGCATGCACTTGTTTGCAAAGGAAAACAAATCCTTCTTAATGAAGCATTCCCAGTTGTACGAAGCAGCTAGAGCTACGAAAATTTGGAGACACATGTAACAGCCCACGATGTACAAAAAAGTCTCTTGGTGCCATGTGCTAAACCCAACAGGAAGTCCCGTAGGGGCCGGGCATCACATTTTGAGCTAAAAAACTCCTCTTTAACGAAGCATTCCCGGTTGTACGTTTCACCTAGCGCTATGATAATTTAGAGGCATACATAAGAGCCCACGATGTACAAAAAAGTCTCTTGGAACCATCTGCTAAACCAAACAGGAAGTTCGCCATTTTGATTTACGTTGGGATTTGTAGCCATTTTTTGTGGCCTTTTTTCGGGGTCATATTTTAACGGACTCCTCCTACAAAATTTATCCGACTGTCTTTAAACTTGGTGTGCTTCATCTTAAGATGTTTAAGATGCAAAGTTATCGAAAGTTATTTATTTTGTCGCACGCCATTGTCATGGTGATGCATTGTTTGCCAAGTAAAATAATGCTTTTTTTTTGGTCTAAACATGTGCAAAAACTCATGAAACTTTACACACACATCAGGCTTGTCATAAGCATGAATATTTTTAGAGATTTCTTACTCAATTTGCAATACATGGTTGAATAGCGCCCTCTAGACATTTTTACGAAGCTTTTGCAAATGTTTTGTATTTTATGATTCAGCTAGATTTGTAAAAATTGGGATACGCCTAAGACTTACCAAAAGGTTTCTAAAGCCATATGCTGAATCAAACAGGAAGTCTGCCATTTTGATTTACTTTGGTTTTTGTAGCCATTTTTTGGGGCCTTTTAAAGGGGTCATATTTTCAACAGAACTTATCAGATCGTCTTCATTCTTTGGCGTGTTTCATCTTAAGATATTTAAGATGAAAAGTTATTGAATTTTTTTATTTTGTCACACGCCTTTGCTGTAGCCATGCATTGTTTGTGAAGAAAAATGCTTCTTTGAGAGTCTAAATATGGGCGAAAACTCACAAAACTTTGCACACACACCAGACCTGTCTGGAACATGAATATTTGATTTAGATATTTGTTGTGCAATTGTAATAAATGGCTCAATAGCGCCCTTTAGACATTTTTATGAAGTCTTTCCGTTTATATGATTCAGCTAGATGTGTGAATATTGGCAGGCATGCCGAATATATTCAAAAAGTATTCTATATAGCCATGTGCCAATCCATTTTGATTTTATTTTGTTAATTGTGCATCATTTTTGGCCTTTCCATGAAACTTTACAAACACAAAGCATGGCAAAAACGTTTACAATTTAGATGGTTTCCTATTTGACAGTACCCCAACATGCCAGTACCCCGACGTGCAAATACCCCAACGTGGCCCGGGTTGCGAGGGCCCTTTATAGCTGCTCGCAGCTCTAGTTAGGGCCCGAGCAGCGACCGCTGCGAGGTCCCTATTGTTTTTGTAAAAATTATTATTATGATTAGGGCCCGAGCAGCGACCGCTGCGAGGTCCCTATTGTTTTTGTAAAAATTATTATTAGGGCCCGAGCAGCGACCGCTGCGAGGTCCCTCTTGTTTTTGTAAGAATTATTATTATTATTATTCTTCTCCGTAAACGATCTCATTTTTGAGGGCCTAAACATTTACGAAAACTCACCAAACTTTGCAGTCTCTTCGGGCCCGGCGAAAAATTTGATATTATGTAGTTGCCATAACAATGCGACTCTATAGCGCCCCCTAGCGTAGAAAAATAAAAACCAATCCCGGCCCGTTTGACCTAGAGCTACGAAAATTGCCAGGCACGTGTAGCACCCCGAGACGCACAAAAAAGTCAGTGGAAGCCATTTCCTAAAATGTACAGGAAGTGAGCTATGAATTTTTTAATGTCCAATTTTGGCCTATTTTGGCACATTCATTGTGGTCATACTTTTTCCCCCTTTGCAAATATTTTTCAGCCAATTAACTTCAAACTTGGCATTTATCATCTCAAGACGTGAGAGAACAACTGGGCAAAAAGTCTTGCCTTTTTGAAATACTATATGATGGGGGCGGGGCATCAAATATTGCCTTTAAAATTTCATTTGTCCAGAAAGAGCAAATGCTTAATAACTCCCATGTTCAAGCTCCAAAAAATCTCAAACTTCTCAGGCAATGTAATATTCACGGCCTGAAAACATCTATATGATAAAATTCAGTTATACATATAGCGCCACCTAGTGGTAACAATAAATGTCATACTTTACGTTTTTAGCTACTGAGCTGAGCTCGTTGAAGGGATCCAGTTGAAAATTGGTCAGAAAAGCCTTAAGATGTTGATCATGCCCCACACCGAATATTGTAACTTTTCGCCAAAGGGCGTGGCCGCTACGGTGCCGCAAATTCTAAAGATTTTTCGTGACAATAAAAGCTGCATTAACTTGACCGAGATGATCCTATCTTCTCAAAATTTGACACATTTGATGAGAGTCCAGCCCTAAAGACATCTATGAACTTATATTTCATCTTACTGATAGCGCCACCTAGTGGCAATTTTTTTTCTTACGAATTTTCTTCTACGTTTTTCTCCAAACACGTTAACTGGACCTACCTCATATTTGCTCAGATGAGGGATTCGGCCTTCATGATGTCACAACACGAAGTTTGTGAGTTTTCGCGAATCGCTGTGGGCGTGGCTAAGCACTGTTCGCCAAGAAAACAACGCCAGTTTTGAGGGTCTAAACATGCACAGAAACTCATGAAACTTGGCACACACATCTGGCCTGGTAAAATGAACAATATTTTATTGTTGATTGTGCTATTTTTACAAAAATGACTCAATAGCGCCCCCTAGGAATATTTAATGAATCAGCCCCGGTTGTACGTTTAAGCAAGATCTACGAAAATTTTTAGGTGCATGAGGGAGCCAAAGACCTACAAAAAAAGTCTCTTGGACCCATATGCTAAAATGAACAGGAAGTGAGCTACGAATTTTTGAATGTCCCATTTTTGACGATTTTTGCACATTCACAGGGGGCAGACTTTTGCCCACTTCACCTACACGTTTCATCTGACTGAGTTAAGACTTGACCTGGACCATGTCAAGACCTGAGCCAACGACAGGGGGAAAAATCTTGACTTTTCGAAATACTATATGATGAAGGCGGGGCATCAAAATTTGTGTTTCGCACTGAAAAAGGATATGCTTAATAACTCCCCGGTACATGCTCCAAAAAATCCCAAACTTGACATGTATGTTTATCGTCAAGACCTGAAGCTATCTCTATGACAACATTCAGTTATATATGCAGCGTCACCTAGCCCTTGAGGCATAAAAAAAAAAAATACCCCGCATACGGTATTTTGTACAAAAAATGTAAACTCATTCTAAGTGTGATAACTAAGTCATTTATGAATATTCTTTTAGTTTCCACCACTCAAAATGTTCACTGGCATCAGACTTATCCAAACATATATATATTTTTATTTATTTTTGATAGCCTCTGTGGACATTAAAAGCAATATCGTGAATGAAGGATATGCATAATAACTCCACGGTACATGCTCCAAAAAAAATCCCACACTTGACATGTATGCTTATAATCAAGGTCTGAAGGTATCTCTATGACAACATTCAGTTATAAATACAGCGCCACCTAGCCCTTGAGGCATAATATATATAAAAAAAAAACAACACATACGGTATTTTGTACAAAAAATGTAAACTCATTCAAAGTGTGATAACTAAGTCATTTATGAATATTCTTTTAGTTTCCACCACTCAAATTGTTCACTGGCTTCACACCGATCCAAACGTATGTATGTTTCCATTTTGTTTTATTCATTTTTGATTGCCCCTTTGGACAATAAAAGTAACATTGTGCAATGAGTACAACAAGCGATGATGTGTATATACACTTTTACAAAAAATACCAATCAGGGCAACTCATTGCCTAAAAATAAAAAAGGACGCAGATTTTTACAGGTCTTAACAATCACCAAAACCCGTTGAGCTTGACACACACACAGGCAAAAACAATATTCTACATGTAAAGGTTTATTATGCCATTTTCAAAGAAATTTCGCTTCCAATATGCCAGTACCCCAATGTGCCAGTACCCCAACGTGCAAGTACCCCAACGTGCAAGGACCCCAATAGGCGCTTTCACACCAAAAAGCCCAGGAACTTTGAGTTCATGGTAGAGTCAGTTCCGGGTCCGAAGAACTTGTGAGCGGCCCACGAGTTTGCGTTCACATGGCATGAAAGCAGGCAGGGTAGTTTATTCAAATGAGACTGATGACGTATGTCAGGGGAGGAAAAAAAACAGCACTACCCCGCCTGTCCAGCAAGTGGCGGTACCGGTAAAACTGAATGACAAACAACCAGTGTGACGTTGAAAAACGCGACCTTTGACCCTCCATCGCCATTTGTTACGATACAAGGCATATCATCTTTTCGTTTTCCTTGTCATGTTGTACAGAGTTGTGTTTGCAGCAATTAGAACTTCACGGGAAAGGTTGATGAGAACCATTGGGACCCGCCGTATTACCACATCAAGATGAGAAATGGGCAGGACTTGCTCACTTGGAAAGACAGTTAAACCTGCAAGCACGAAGACGTGCACTGGTAAGGTTTAAACACAATTATACGAAATTTATTTCACATCGGAATTAAGCTGTAACATGTAACGGAGCTCCCCTTGCAAGGTGGAGAACACGAAAAAAAAAATGAAGTTACAGAGTGTATTAGTGCCTTAAACACAACGTATGACTGGCGCGTTCAGTTGCACGTTTACTTGCGTGTGTCCCCGCGCGTCGGTCGTTTGTGGATATTTTGTCGTACTTTCTGCCATGAAAAGGGCAATCGCTGGAAACTGGTGTTTCCTGCCTAGTTCTCGTGCAATTCACGGCAAAATAGGGCTTGATGGCGAGTTGCTGTTCACGCTACATGTACGCTGCGTATTTCATAATACCGTTGGACCTGGACGTATTGTTAGTCTGTCCGCATGTTTTGTCTTTTGTTTTTTTCTGTTAAACACATGATTGACCGATCCAAAGTGTTGAAATGGCTTGTTTTCTTTGACGATGCACGAATGTTAGAACAAAGGTGCCGGGATTTTGGGAAAAGTGCTGATTTTGGAAGTGTTAGATTGCCACCTCAAGCCAGTGGTTTATCATAGGGCCATAAATTGGTGCATATTCCGCTATTTTAAGGTATTCTGTCATGTAAATCACAAGGCTGTTGCACAAAAGTAATTAATGTAGATATTAACATTTATTAATTTGTTGTGTTTCTGTTTCAGATTTGCCACTTCTACCAATCTGGGTGTGTTCCGCGCAGGGAGTGGAAGAACATCAGAACCTCTGAATGGTGGGACGCTGTAATTATGTTTGCATTACTGTTTGTCAAAAATAAAAACATTAAAAAGAATTCATTGAGCATAAGTTTTTATTCGTGTGGAAAAAAACCCAGAACCACAAAAGTGATATGAAAACAAAAGCATTTATTACTTATGCATTTGGCTTATTTGTGTCCACAAGTCTGTTTTGGACTGCCAGGAAGCCCATTTGGAACTCTCTGTCGTGCCTTTGTTCAACCAGTTCATGTGCCACGTGTTGATCTTCCTTGCGCTCCTCGCTTCTGAGGTCAACTTCCTCCTTGTGCTGCTCGCGTCTGAGTTCAAGGTCCTCCTTGTGCAACTGCATTTCTTCTAAGAACATTGCACTCGTGGACTCCCCCTTCTTTTCATCAAATTGGTGCAGGTATTCCAAAAATAGGTGGTCTCGGTCCCGTGTCCGCTAACCTATAGGGATGTAAATGTACAATGAGTGACAGTAAATACTTTTGATGAGCTTCCAGTTACATGACTTTGAACTTATTGGAACTTGACAAAGGGGCAGGAAACTCTGTTCGAGTGGCGCAGTTTCTGCTTGTGGACGGACCATCCTCGCTTGTACCTTCCTAACGCATCGACTTAAACGGTTTCAACAGATTCGTGCAATGAGTAAGAGTACAGTACAATGATTTAGGTAGGGGTAAAACACGGCACTCACGTTAATGTACTTTCATTTTTCATAGTTACAGAACAGAATATGCCACACTACATTGCCAAATATGGCGGCATGCACTTGAAGCTTTTTTAGGCAATACACACTAGTAAAATTGCAGGAATGTAACTTTTTTTTTTCCCTTTCTCAATGCACCATTATGAGTGAAATGAAAATTGTATATGTGAGTATGAGGATTTATTATTGTGTATGCCTATGAATTTCATGTACATACGTTAATGACAAATGCACGCATGTGTTAAGGTGCAATTGTTTACACAAGCAGGATTACACATTTTCTTTTAGTACATTCCAGTAAAAGAAAATGTGTAGTAAATTAATACATTCCAGTAATGTACTTTTTTTTTTTTTTTTTTTTAATGAAATGAGTCAGTAGATATAAAGAATGGGTAGGACTAGACAAGTTTTTAACTTCTTTCTACTCCTTTGAACATGTAAACTATTATGAATGATTGCAATAAGTTTCTTCTTTCTTTTAAAATGTTAACTGCTACTCATTTGTTTATAATGTCCAATAAACAAACACACTGCCTTATTCAACGAAGCAAAATTAATTGTGAGTGGGGTGTTGCTTTAAAAGTTTTAAATGAAGCTTTTGAAGTTATATAAAATGAAATGAAACATACCAGGACTGTTCAGGGAGGCATCATAACGTAAAGGAGAGCACAGAGAAGGTCCAGCTGTAAGTCACAGTACATAACATTATTTTTCAGTTTCCCTAGAACTGTTTATGAGTTGTTGTTGTTTTTTTTTGTTTTTTTTATGAGTTGTTAGGTGATGAGGCTAACAAGTTAAAACGTTTTAGTTACGTTGAATGCAGAGCTTTGTATTAAGGAAAAAAAAAAACAGAACAAAAAACGAAGTGGTTGTTTTGCTTTTAACAGTGAATAGTATGCCTAGCTTCCACACGTCCTTTTTTTTTTTTTTTTTTTTTTTTACTGGACATTTACCTGGACGGGAGAGCAAGGCAGAAGGCTCAGGAACAGCTCTGCTGATTCTGCTCGTAGCCGCGAATGTTCACTCACTTCATCATTTGAAGCTGTATCAACATCATGTACATCCAATGAGTAACAGTGAATAATTTCGATGAGCTTCAAGTTACATGACTTTGAACTTACTGGAAGTTGACAGAGGGGCGCAGCTTCCGCTTGTGGATGGACCATCCTCGCTTATCCCTTCCAACGCCTCGACTGGAACTGTATCAACAGAGTCATGAACTGAGTAAGGGCACAGTGCAATGATTTAGGTGAGGGTGAAACACGCCACTCACATATATCCTTCCATTTTTCATTGCCACAGAACAGAATATGCCACACTACATTGCCAAATATGGCGGCATGTACAAGCTTTTTTAGGCAGCAATACACACTGGCGTATCCAACGAAGTAAAATTAATAGTGAGTGGTGTGTTGCTTTATTAGTTTTATATGGAGCTTTTGAAGTTACATGAAATGAAATGAAACATACCAGGACTGCTCAGGGAGACATCAGAAGGTACAGAGAAGGTCCCGCTGTAAGTCAGAGTACATCACAACAAAGGTCAGTTTACACTGTTAGACGGCATACCTTTTATAGCAACGGATATTTCACCGTGACCGTCAACTCCCCTGCCAGCGAAATTCTCGCGCGATTCATGGCAAAGTAGCGCTGGTATCGAGGTGAAGGTCACGGCAAAATATCAATTTCGAGTCATTCTTCTTACGTTTTCGTTTCCCCAGAACTATATACGAGCTGTTAGGTGATGAGACTAACAAGTTAAAACTCTTTAGTCGCGTTGTACACAGAGCCTTGGCTTAAGGGGAAAAAAAAACAAACGAAGTGGTTGTTTTGCTTTTAACCGTGCATATCATGCCTGGTTTCCACACGTCCTTTGCACAAAGCTTTCCAATTTCGTCATCACTGGAAGCAAGGCTATTTCGGCATTAGCTGCCTACAATACTCTTCATTTACTAGGTTAATTGATTTAGGAATGATTTCACAACATTACATAGGTTCGGAGCTGGATGCGTGCCTTTGCCAAGCTTAAGCCATGCTACGCTAACAACTTAGTGCTAGCGCGGTGTAAAAGCCACGTTAAGACCGCGCAGCGACCTAAACGAATATATAAATACAAATGTTCATGAGGCAATTCTGTCTTACCTTGGTGTGTTAGCGTGTCTGTTGTTGAGGAATCCTCGCCCACTGCCGTGTCCTCGCACATAACTTCCAGCATTGCAATTGCAGAGTCCTTTGTTTTACCGGTTGTACACCCCATCCGGTGGCCGAGAATGACGTCCAGTCTTTCGTACCATTTATTAATTTTGCGGTCATTTCCGCTTCGGCTGTTGTGGTCCTTGAGTTTTTTATAGTCCTGTTTGAGTTTCTTGAGTTTTTCCCTTACCTGCCTTTGTGTGTGGAAAATGCTAAGCTCTTCTAGCTTCGCGGTTATCAATTGATAGACTTTATCGTTTCTTGTGGCACTTTCAAATTGTCGTTGGGTCTCCTCGTCCCCGTAAATGCTCAGGAGAGCCTGCACTTCTTCGTCCGTCCACCTATCGGTTTTTTTAAATCCTTCCATTTCCAAAACGTTTGGGGGGGAAAATTGTCGCGCTCTCAGCAGTGAAAAGTAAAAAAGAAATGGCGGCTTTACCGCGAAAAACTCACCTATCCAAAACACACCTCCTCGTCCAGTCAACCAATCATGACACACTTCACAACACGCCCCCACTTGTGTAGTTCAGGGTACACCGGAATACACTCCTCTTGCCTAGGTACTTAGGTAGTACCGTTTCGACCCCCCCAGACCCGGAACTACTTTTGTGTGTGAACGCAAACTTTGGACAAACTCCCCCGGAACATAGGGAAGTTCCTGAATAAGTTCCTGCGGTGTGAAAGCGCCTATAGTGGCCCGGGCTGCGAGGGCCCTTTATAGCTGCTCGCAGCTCTAGTTAGGGCCCGAGCAGCGACCGCTGCGAGGTCCCTATTGTTTTTGTAAAAATTATTATTATTATTATTAGGGCCCGAGCAGCGACCGCTGCGAGGTCCCTCTTGTTTTTGTAAGAATTCTTCTTCTTCTTCTTCTTCTTCTTCTTCTTCTTCTCCGTAAACGATCGCATTTTTGAGGGCCTAAACATTTACGAAAACTCACCAAACTTTGCAGTCTCTTCGGGCCCGGCGAAAAATTTGATATTATGTAGTTGCCATAACAATGCGACTCTATAGCGCCCCCTAGCGTAGAAAAATAAAAACCAATCCCGGCCCGTTTGACCTAGAGCTACGAAAATTGCCAGGCACGTGTAGCACCCCGAGACGCACAAAAAAGTCAATGGAAGCCATTTCCTAAAATGTACAGGAAGTGAGCTATGAATTTTTTAATGTCCAATTTTGGCCTATTTTGGCACATTCATTGTGGTCATACTTTTTCCCCCTTTGCAAATATTTTTCAGCCAATTAACTTCAAACTTGGCATTTATCATCTCAAGACGTGAGAGAACAACTGGGCAAAAAGTCTTGCCTTTTTGAAATACTATATGATGGGGGCGGGGCATCAAATATTGCCTTTAAAATTTCATTTGTCCAGAAAGAGCAAATGCTTAATAACTCCCATGTTCAAGCTCCAAAAAATCTCAAACTTCTCAGGCAATGTAATATTCACGGCCTGAAAACATCTATATGATAAAATTCAGTTATACATATAGCGCCACCTAGTGGTAACAATAAATGTCATACTTTACGTTTTTAGCTACTGCGCTGAGCTCGTTGAAGGGATCCAGTTGAAAATTGGTCAGAAAAGCCTTAAGATGTTGATCATGCCCCACACCGAATATTGTAACTTTTCGCCAAAGGGCGTGGCCTCTACGGTGCCGCAAATTCTAAAGATTTTTCGTGACAATAAAAGCTGCATTAACTTGACCGAGATGATCCTATCTTCTCAAAATTTCACACATTTGATGAGAGTCCAGCCCTAAAGACATCTATGAACTTATATTTCATCTTACTGATAGCGCCACCTAGTGGCAATTTTTTTTCTTACGAATTTTCTTCTACGTTTTTCTCCAAACACGTTAACTGGACCTACCTCATATTTGCTCAGATGAGGGATTCGGCCTTCATGATGTCACAACACGAAGTTTGTGAGTTTTCGCGAATCGCTGTGGGCGTGGCTAAGCACTGTTCGCCAAGAAAACAATGCCAGTTTTGAGGGTCTAAACATGCGCAGAAACTCATGAAACTTGGCACACACATCTGGCCTGGTAAAATGAACAATATTTTATTGTTGATTGTGCTATTTTTACAAAAATGACTCAATAGCGCCCCCTAGGAATTTTTAATGAAGCAGCCCCGGTTGTACGTTTAATTAAGCAAGATCTACGAAAATTTTTAGGTGTATGAGGGAGCCCAAGACCTACAAAAAAGTCTCTTGGACCCATATGCTAAAATGAACAGCAAGTGAGCTACGAATTTTTGAATGTCCCATTTTTGACGATTTTTGCACATTCACAGGGGGCAGACTTTTGCCCACTTCTCCTACACGTTTCATCTGACTGAGTTAAGACTTGACCTGGACCATGTCAAGACCTGAGCCAACGACAGGGGGAAAAATCTTGACTTTTCGAAATACTATATGATGAAGGCGGGGCATCAAAATTTGTGTTTCGCACTGAAAAAGGATATGCTTAATAACTCCCCGGTACATGCTCCAAAAAATCCCAAACTTGACATGTATGTTTATCGTCAAGGCCTGAAGCTATCTCTATGACAACATTCAGTTATATATGCAGCGTTACCTAGCCCTTGAGGCATAAAAAAAAATACCCCACATACGGTATTTTGTACAAAAAATGTAAACTCATTCTAAGTGTGATAACTAAGTCATTTATGAATATTCTTTTAGTTTCCAACACTCAAAATGTTCACTGGCATCAGACTTATCCAAACATATATATATTTTTATTTATTTTTGATAGCCTCTGTGGACATTAAAAGCAATATCGTGAATGAAGGATATGCATAATAACTCCACGATACATGCTCCAAAAAAAATCCCACACTTGACATGTATGCTTATAATCAAGGCCTGAAGGTATCTCTATGACAACATTCAGTTATAAGTACAGCGCCACCTAGCCCTTGAGGCATAATATATATAAAAAACAACAACACATACGGTATTTTGTACAAAAAATGTAAACTCATTCTAAGTGTGATAACTAAGTCATTTATGAATATTCTTTCAGTTTCCACCACTCAAATTGTTCACTGGCTTCACACCGATCCAAACGTATGTACGTTTCCATTTTGTTTTATTCATTTTTGATTGCCCCTTTGGACAATAAAAGTAACATTGTGCAATGAGTACAACGAGCGATGATGTATATATACACTTTTACAAAAAATACCAATCAGGGCAACTCATTGCGTAAAAATAATTAAGGACGCTGATTTTTGCAGGTCTTAACAATCACCAAAACCCGTTGAGCTTGACACACACTGTCAAAAAAAAAAATTCTACATGTAAACGTTTATTATGCCATTTTCAAAGAAATTTCGCTTCCAATATGCCAGTACCCCAACGTGCCAGTACCCTAACGTGCAAGTACCCCAACGTGCAAGGACTCTAACGTGGCCCGGGCTGCGAGGGCCCTTTATAGCTGCTCGCAGCTCTAGTTATTATTATTACTTTGTAGACTTAAGCGCATTTCTTTTTTGTTGTGTATATTACGGGTGGGACGATACAGGTAAACCACGATTCGATACTGTGACGATATTTGGCTCACGATATCGATAATATCACGAAACACAATATCTACGATTTTTGGCATATTGTCAAAAAAAAAAATAGCAATATATCACGATACGTGACTGAAAAAGCCACCAAATGCCCATAAAAAGGAAAATGTCTAATTATGCATTTATCCAATGCCAAAACTTTGTACAATGTACAAAGTTCTGCATAGTGCCTCACTGCCTCTTAGACTTTTCACTGTAAACATTTAAAGTGAGACAAATTAAGGTGCATAAACATTTATAACATAACACTGCACAACTAGACACTTTACATCAATATCTAACGTCAGTGTATCAATAATTTATTGCAACAGAGTGCGCAACAATATATTGCAATATCTATTTTTTTCTCCCACCCCTAGAGTATATGTAGTACAGACATGTAGGCTATAGTCAAAAAACATTCTGTATTAAGTTCATTTCTGATAATATATTTTATATGATGTTTTTCCTTTTCTTTTTTTTTTTTAAGACAGAGCTCAGAATTGTTCATTCGGCAGTCTTACCGATTCAACATCTTATCATCATTGCTTTCTCTTTTTTATTATTATTATATTTTATGCATATGTGTGCGTTTGTGTGCGTGCAGTGTGTGCGCGCATGTGCGTGTGTGTGGGTGCGCGTGCACGTGTCTGTAAATACGTATAAATTTATACTCCTTAATTCACCTCTTTTAGTGTTTAAATGTTTTTATTTGGTAGTTATAAAATTTTTAGCTCCAGTGTTTTCTCATGGGGGAGCCTCCACAGTGAGAGGGATGCTTGGTCTTCATCCATCTCACTGTGGATGAACTCCTCCTGGGTGCCTTTCCTTACAGGGTACATCTGTGCCCCGCCATGTTGTGGTTTTCATGTGTTTGTTGGGTTTTGGGTGTGTCTGTGGGTACGATCATGGGGATGGGGGGGCTTTTTCTTTCTTTTATTTTATTGCATTATGGATTTCCAGCACTTTGAGTTGCATTTTAAATGTATGAAAGGTGCTATATAAATAAAGTTGATTGATTGATTGATTGATAAAACCTAATAAAAATCCCATTACCCTTCACCTTAACCGGATACTTCAGAGTCTTGCCAGAGTCGTGAAGTTCAGAAGGTCAGGAGACCAGAGGAAAGGTCAAAGAAAAGAATGATAAATCAAAGTAAAATCCAGCACCTAAACACTTCCTGCCATCCACATGGTTACAAAATCAAAGTCTTACGCCAACCCCATAAAACCTCTAAATTCCAACAAATTAAGGAGATCTCAAGAGACCAGAGGAAAAACTAAAGAGAGGAAGGAGCAAGATTTCAAAAACAATTCCAAGGTCCATTTTAGTTCATTCTCACTGTAAACTGTGGAGAGCTGGTTTACTCCAGAAACGGTACTTTGATCACTCAAGGACGCATCTGTTGAGGAAGGATGCATCTGTACTTGCTCCTGCACTCGCTCGTGAATCTAACTACTTGTTGATTTTTGCATTGGGATTTTTAACTACATTGTTGCAGAATGCCTGGCGGAAAAAGAGCTGACGAGATTGAGGAGATAAAATCTTCTCTTAAAAAACTCAGTGGAATGGTTGCTGAATTACTTGAAATGAAGAAGAGCATTGAGCCACTTCTTCAGGAAATACAGCAATTGAAGAAAGAGACACAGGAAAAAGATCGACGCATTGTTGCCTTGGAACAAAAAGTGGATGATTTGGAACAAAATCTTCGTATCAACGATGTGATAGTCACCGGTATCAAGATCAAGCCGCGCCGTGGCCCTTTGAGAGCTGCGGCTAGCACGAGCACGGAAGATTCTGACCAATATTCAGGGAACGAGACTGTGGAACAGCAAGTGACACTTCAACTCAGAGATTTGGGATTAACTGTTGATCCTGCGCACATTCAGATGTGCTTTTCGCTTCCAACTGGAGGGACACGACCACCGGCAGTTCTGATCAGGTTTGTTGACAGAAAGAAAAAGATTGCTCTTCTGAGAGACCGTCACAAGCTTCGTGGGAAACATGTCTACATCAACGAAAACCTCACCAAACGATATGCTGACATCGACAAAAAGGCTCGACAAATGAGAAAGAATGGACTTATCGAAAGCACGTGGACAAAAGACTGCCGAATTTTTATTCAAACTAAAGATAACTCTGGTCAACTAAAAACACGAATCGTGAAAGGAGCTGAGGAATTGGCAGCGTTTGAGAGACAACAGTAATTCACAATATCACAACAACAACAACAACAACATCACTAATTACCCAAAGCTGGAGTTGTATATGATTATTTGCTGACTTTGCCAAGGCTAACTCTTGTTTATACACCTGCATTGATAACATGTATTGCTGTTCCCGTTTGAATCTAAATATTGTCTGGCTCGAATTCCGTTTGGACATTTGTTCTAACAGTCAAGGCTACATGATAAGGCTGTATTGTGGCTCCAATGAATCTGCTGTCAATACGCAAAATGGGGGTTGGTGGTCTGGTTCCTGGAATGCAGCTGGCGTGGGCTGCTCTGCTGGGTGAGCTAGGCTGGGCAGCGCACAGGAGTCATCAGATCCACAACATGCTAGCAACCAGTGGTGCTACCTGACCAGAATCGAGTGCTGAAATTGCTTGAAAGCAATGGGCCGAATGCAAGCCGATCTACTCTTCTGGAAAGCACAACATGTGTGAAAGCTGATCCGAGGTCAGTGAAGACCCTACTGGTGAAAGAGAAGAATTGCGCTTGCCTTGGCTGCTCGCCTGGCGGGGTGGGCTTGCTGGTGGCGTCTGGGGACCGACTCACCAGTTCCAAATGACTGGGACTAGCCACAATCTACACACGGACATTCAAGATGAACTGAGCGAGCAGTGTCTGGGATAGTATGGGATGGATAATGATAAAAATTAATGACTATTCTAAATAATGTATATGATTGATGCGTTATAGTAATGGGTCGATGGGGACGGGTCTCGAATAAGCTTCGGCTTCTACCCGTCAGCCCTTCTTTCGGATGTCAATGTTGCAAATGATGTGATGTGATTGATGTAAACTGTAATGTGTCCAAAAGGAAAAAATGAATAAACTAAACTAAAACATGTATACTGTCAATGTCAACAATGCGTATGTTGAGGAGCTGTTGTATCAAAAAGAGTACCAGTACCCTTCCCAAGAAATGAGGGTTGGAATATGTTTATATTATAAGTCCTTTTCTCCTTTGCGTAACTTTTATTAGATTCGGTTTACTCACTGACTTCCCATACAATCTTTGGAGCGGAAAGTACCCCCAAACCAAGCTACCTTCACCCGCCCCCCATCACTTTGTAGCACCGAAGCACTCCTATATGTCTTTACAGCACCCCTAAATCGCTGCTCTTAGAATCACCTCTGGGTGTATGCAACGCCATACCCTTTTCATAGCTGTAACCCATCACTGATATGTAGCTTGCCTCTGTTAGAACTTAGCTTCGTCTCACTCACCACGTTCAGCAACAGGTGAATCATCCTCGGACAATTATTTTCCTCACCCCGCGCAAAGAGTAGACATCGACGTTTTACAGGCAATGCATTACCGCTGCCACCATGTTGTGTTTTTTGTGAAGCAATAATGAGACTTGGTTGAGTATCAGATGAACTTTTAGTGCACTCGTCTTCACATAACACCAGTACAGAGTCACACATATCCTTATGCTCCTTTAACTCAAGCCTATAGCGCGCTGCGTATCCCTCCGTCTGGAGGCAGGAAACTAGTTCCAGTTAGATATCACAAAATCCTGGAGGTCTTTGGGTGGCCGTATCTCTCAAACCTTAGGGCATCCCCGGACTCATTTCGATGACAGATTCACAACAATGCCATCGCTCCAAGATCATTGCATTCCGCCATAGTGATATAGCTTGTAGCTTCTGTGCTGCAGCTCTCCCTTAGTGATAGGATGAGAAGTTCAGTCATCCAGGAGGAACTCAGATTCGAGCCACTGCTTCTCCGTGTTGAGAGGAGCCAGCTGAGGTGGCTCGGGCTTTGGATGCCTCCTGGACGCCGTCCTGGAGAGGTGTCCAGGGCATCCACCGGCGGAAGGACACAAAGATGACCCAGGCCTGGAGAGACTATGTCTCTCGGCTGGCCTGGGAATGTTTTGGGATCCCGCCAGAGAATCTGGATGATGTGGCTGTGGCAGAGGGAATCGGGTTTCCATCCTAAAACTGCTGCCCCCGTGACCCATGCGTAGTGACGTAGAATGGCGTTGGTTCTCTGCCGAGCAATGTGAAACGGTCGCGGATTGTTTTGTTACAAATGTAACAACTATGGCCGATGGCCCAATCCACCCTCTATTTTTTTTTTTTAAGTTTGCTTCTCCTAAAGCAAATTCTCTGCAGTGCATGAATATTCCACTGCCCAGACAGGATCCAAGCCTGGTCAGCTCTGCAGGTGGTCACCCAGCCACCAACAAAAACTCTTTTGAAGCCGCTGACCAGGTGACAAAGAAATTTATGCGTCTGCCGAAGGAGTGTATTCAAGCAGTCTTCTCGGAGCCCGAACAAATGGCTCCAATGGTTTAGAATACACAAAGGAATGTTCATGACTTCTTATCAATCACAAAAGGATGTTCTGGCGTCTCGCCCTTCCTGGAACGTCTAGATGGAGCAACAACACCTCCAAGTGGTGAAACTTGGAACTATCCTTAGTGACAATTCACATAAGTAACCGCATTTTACACATTTATACCATGATAATTCTTGACAGACAACTGAACTACGAATGATTCATGTTATATCTTTGTGTGTATGAACATCCTATTTCATTTGTACTCCATAAAGAATGAAAGATAATCAATATCTCTCAGTTCAGTCAGATTAGACAAGTAGAAGTTACCTCACAAGTTAGTTTATGATGCATTAATTACGATGTGTGTTAAACGGGTTGTGTGGGAAAACTGATTTGCCAGACTGACCAAATTTAATGCCAAATTATTCATCTCTTTAATAATTTTTTCTTAAAGTCTGCCCGAGCGAGCAGAAGGGTGTGCCACCACCCACTGGAGCCCCGCCCAAAGACTTTAAAAAGGGCGAGGAGACCCTCGCTCATCCTCTTGCTTCTCCTCCTGCTCTCCCGCCTCCTCCAAAAACTCTCTTGCACGACCTGCAAGTGGCCCGGCCTGCTCGAACTCTTTGTTCCAAGAAACTTGCCAACCACGTGGCCTTTTCTTTCCTGGCAGCAACCGTTGCCGAGAGCGGACCCTCGCTCCACGCCACGCCAAAGCAGGTGCAAACTGCAACGCTGACCCCAAAGACTGTTTTACTCCTTTTTTTCTTTTTTTTCTCTTCACCATCAGTGGAGTGCCCGCCAGAGGCGGACTCCGCGGCCCCGGCGTACACTTGCAACGTATCGCCGGACTCAAGGTTGTGCACCTAAGCCGCGCACCTCACCTGCTATTCGGTGGCGCTCCGCCGCAGTGCCAACGCATCTCCAACGGCTGGCCTTCCCCGTACGCAGGCGCGTACGGACCGAGCCGCAACACCTGAACTCGGACAGCTGCCGGAGAATCAAACTCGCCGAGTCGCCGACCAATCAAGGGAAGAGCCGCGCAACTACGTCAGGCCCCTGAGTGGCTTTCCCTTGCTCACCTGTGGAATAAATCCTCTTTTTTTTATTTTTCTTGCCTTTTTGGAACGAACATTGACTATTTTTTTCCCCCTTCTTTTTGAAAACCTTTCTGCTCATTCGACGCAAACGATTCTCGTAAGTGTGCGTTTGATTTCTAGCTCGGCGTATCCACTGTGTGCCACTTACGTTTGAAACATATCACAAATCTGGCAGGTCAAATTTCTCTTTTCCCCGTTTCTTTATTCATTCGCATTCCTTCCTTATTTTCATTCGCTTTATTTTATTCCTTTTCTTCTGACGGTAGAATAGTTAGATAGGCAGTGCTTTGATTCTGTAGTGTAGCAATCGTGAATAAATGCATGTTTTATGAACTGTATTCCGCCTAAGTCATCTGTGTTTCCGAGTGGATTATTATTCTTTTGTTAGTACAACGAACCACTGAATATCGAGTGTGGCGACTTTAGATTATAAATGACTGAAAGAAGGATTTTGGTCGTTGTTTGCTCCTGTTAACCCAAAGCAAAACCAACGTGGTGCCCCAGAGGTTATCGAGGTAAATATAATTTACCTCTGTAACGTCCAGATTATTAATTCGTCCAAAAGACGACCCAATTATCGCTACATAATGGTGCCGCCCGTGTGAGGCTAGATAACATAAGAAGATCCACTCGAAAATACAAGACTTTGGACGTGAAAAGTAAAACACATTTCACGTAGTGTACCTAATCATTTGGCTCTGTGTAAAAAGGTAAACATTTCTGCTTACATGGAACTGTACTGACTTTCCCCTTCAGCGTTGAATCGAGCGTTTGTTAGCCGCCATATTGCGTGTGTCACCACCGCAGTGGCTTGCGATAAGTAAACGAGAGTAACGGGATTGATTGTTGGAAGATAGGTAAGAGCCGGTCACCGTTTGAGAAAATAGTGGCTTGTATTTGAAAACGTACATGATAGAGCTCGAGTTGTGCAACTTTTAGATTTCAGCTGGCTGAATTTGAAGTTGTTTGTCTTTGTGTTGTTGTGTTTCCGGAAATTGTGGGAAGTCAGGTGACAGCCGATGTGCGTCGCTTTGACCCGACTCGAGTTACGTGCTTCGGAGTAGCTAACCGCGAGCAACGTAAACGACGTCCGAGTCACTTTCCCCGTGTTCCTCCTACACCTAGCTTGTGGGAGAAGTTTGAGTCATGACTGAGCTTTTGTAGCCGCCGACTCAAAGTTTCAGCTTGTGGCGAGCGGATTAACAGAGCGCTAAGACGTTAGCTGCTTACCTGTACCGTGTACGCATTTCCACAAGGTGGCGCCATAGTCCTTGTGAAGAGCTGTGTGGCTCGTGGAGGCGTGGTTGAGTACCTCCCCCTCCCTTCTCGTTGCCGAGTTTGAGCCACGCCTGCAGACGCCCCGAAGGGGAGTGAGTCCTGCAGGCTGTCAGCTGTCAGTCAGTGCTTGGAGTGACACAGATCACTCGAGCTTGCTCCACTGTCAATAGACAACTGACCCCCCACTGCTGCTTTAACGCCGGTGTTCCTTGCTCCGCGATAATTCTGATTCAATGTCACTTCACATTGCTTTTTGAATTGTTTTCCGTGTCGAGCGTTGTACTTAGTGATTGTCGTCACTGTTAGTACGCAAGGATAATAAAAAATTTATCCACGTCCGATTAAACGCAGTTGTAGGCTTAATTGACTGCTTGCGTTTAACGATTATAGTAATAGCCACCGCATTCTAGCCTTTTACGCTGCCTAGCGTGAGAGCAATTACGGTTGCATCAACAAAACATACTGCTGGGTCAAATTAATATAAAGGAACTATTTACACTGTTGTGTTTTTCTCTTTTTTCTCTTTTTTTCATATTCCCTCTTATCCAGTTTCATACTAGGCTAACTAGCTGTATTCTCGACTTAACATTCTACTTAACTTAGGGTTTTGTGTTTGTTTAGTTGGTTTGGTAGACCTAGTATTATTATTATTATTTTCTTCCCTTTTATTTGTTTTTCTTCTCATTTTTATCCATTATTTTAAATTTTGTTGTTTTTGTTTGTTCTTTTGTTTTTGTTTTTCGGTTGTGTCTAGTTAATAAGAAGGTGTGAGTTCGAATGAGCTATTATTAGAGAGGCAGCTCTAATATTTCTGTATAGTTTTGCAGTTTTTGTGTCCCAAAAACCCCGTCCACAAGACATTTGCATAAAACTGTACTGACACTGTAATCAGTCATTTGACTAAGACTATTAACCCCTTTTAAGTTTATTTTCCCCTTTTTCTGCTTTGTTGTTAAATTAATTTAATTTTAATTTCAACTTTTAACTCGACTTCCAAAAAAAAAAAAAAAATTTTTTTTGAATTTTTTTTTTTGATTTAGCTTTTGGGATTGACCGCTGTAACATTTCAGAGTTACCCGGTCCCTCATTTCAGCTATTCTTTGCTGAGTGAATCAAGTTGAAGTTAGTATTATTAATTTTTTTATTTTTCTTTATTTATTATTTTATTTTTGTTGCTGTTTGTTTTTGTTTGTTTTGATAACTGAAATTGATTTTTCACAGCTATAGTGTAAGCTGTGGGTTGCATAGCCCACTACAAATCTTTTGCTTTTGTGGCAATTTCCCTTTGATAATTTGAACCCAGTGTGTATTGTTGACGATAATACTTGATAGCGGTAGTTAGCTAACTGCGTACGCTAATTAACTAACTATTAAACGCTAGTACAAGTTTGATCGTTTAAAAAAGCTATTGACAATATGGCAGCATCCCGAGAGACTTCCAGCCCCTGTGAGAGCTTAGAGACCTTAGCTCAACTGGTGCAGAAGCTGACCAAGGACTTCTTACCTGAATACGCTGAGTCTATTAGGGATGCGGATGTCAATACGCTAAATGATAACCTCGCGCAGCTCATGAGTGACGCTGAGACAAAAGCCCCAAAGGACAAGTCACTCATTCGAATGCTCGGATGTCTGACTTTGAACCTTGCCGCGCAGTTGAAGCTTAGCGATGCCGAGGACTGTCAAGTGAAACACCAACTTGACATGGCACGACAGCAGAGCCGTAACGCCACGGCACAGCTTGAAGCCGCCCACGACCGAGTGAAGGTCATGGAGACCCAGCTGGATGACGTTAAAGCGCAGCTGGATGAGGCAGAAGCCCGCGCAGATGCGGCGCTAGCCGAAAATCTGGGCAGTGATGCAGATGAGTCTGCTTTCACTCCCGACTCCCATCAAAAGATTGGTGAGTTAACCCAAGCTCTCGTGTCCGCTGAAGAGACAAATCGAGAGCAAGAAAAACTGCTGAGATCCGCGGCAAATGAAATTCACAAACTAAAAGCAGAGGTGACTGACTTGACTGAACGACCGTCAAAAGATCAACTTCGGCTAGCAGAAGCTAATTACTTTCGGGTTAGTTCGTCGCTAGCTCAGTCAACCGATGAAGTGAAGCGCCTCCAAGTTCAGGTACAGACCTTTAGGGAGGAGCGTAATGCCGAAGTGGACCGCTCGTATGACCTGCGAACCAAATTACCATTGACTGAAGCCGAGGTTACCCGCCTCCGACAATGCCAGCAGGAATATGAGACAGAGTTAGCTCATATTAAACATGAGTTGCAACGTGCGCAGCAGTTGCATGAGGTCTCCCGAGGAGCCTCCCGGCCGGGAGCTCCACCCCCGCACAGACCTCCTGATCCCAGAGCCACAGCACCATAGCTCAAACTGCCACCTGAGTCCGGAACCGCCTGGAGGACGCCGCCAGTGACCACCGCCGCTTTAGGCCTGGCACCTCCAATGGCCGCCTCCCCACATGCTTTCGGGCCATCAGGTGATGACAGTTTCCAACGTGGACCCATGTCGACTCCCCCGTTGGAGGGACAAATGGGCGTGGCCTGGAAAGATTTGGACAAGCTGGCTCGAAACATAGCCAAATTCGAACCGAAACCAGGGGGATCCCACAACACAACAGAGTACTTGAAAGACATCAACTATCATCTCCAGAGGTTCCCAATGGCAACCGTGGAAGATAAGTTGTACTTGATCAAAATGACGTCCAGCCGAGCAGTCAACAGACTGCTGGAACGGCAGCCAGCTGATGTGTTGTCTGACCCCTTGGCACTGCACAAAGCCATCTCACGCGAGTTTGACGGTTCTCCTGGGTTGTCGGGCATGGAAGTCGCCATGTTCGTCAAACAGGGAAAGCAGGAGGCTCCTCAGGCTTTCTATAGTCGTCTTCGCGATGCCTATTTTGGGACTCGTAACGAGCCCAACATGGAGGAAGATCCTGGTTTTAAAACGTTGTTTGTCCGAAACCTCCAACAAAACCTTAACCACTACTTGGGACTGGCTTTGTGTCCTGAGACACTGAATAGCTCGCAGCTACGTGACTTAACAGCTAGGGGCTATGCAAAGCTAAAATTATCCGCCCCTAAGGTAGGCGACGCAGGAATTTATAAAGTGGACGTGGGTCCTCCTTCAGAGCTGGAGGGAGCTTGCTCCTATGCTCCGAGGGAAGACCAGGCTAAATCAAAAAAGTCAAAACAGTCCCGCGCCCCGCGAAACCGGAAACCGCGCTCCAAAACCGACTACTCGCGTGACGAGAAATCGTACGGAGAAAAGCAAGCTGACGACCGCCGGCGTTCCAAATTTGCTAAAGGTAAGCCCGATTCGCGCTATCATCCAAAACGTGATAAAGTCGAACGCGCGCCAGCAACCGATTCCTGCCGCGAGTCCCGGAACCGCCAAGTCGACTCCAAGACTGACCACAACGCAGTTGCCGACGGCATATGGAAGGCACTCCTGAAATTGTCAAAAGACTCGTCAAAAGACCCGCCTTTATGACTAACCGACGGCCAGATGCCCACTGAAGTGACCCACCAGCAGAGGTCACCAGAGGGGCCTCCAGTAGCCGACACTCAGACACCTACTAAACTGCCTTCTGACTCAACAATATTGGTACTGCAGGCTGATCCAAATACAGCAGACCCGCATGTATCGCGATCAACCGATGACGTGAGACCGTTCCAACAGCTTTTAGGTGATCTCACCACCAGGGGGATAGCTCGTAAATTCTATCTGAGAGTCACCCTGGAGCGATCTCTAACCTACGAAGCCCTTGTAGATCCCGCCGCAGACATCTCGGCAATGTCCAACACGGTGTTCGAACAACTCCGCGCCGCGTCACAAGCTAACAGTCGACCGCTCCGCCTACGGCGGTGCCCACTCACCGTTAGCGCCTTCTCACCTACTAACACAAAGCTGGAATCTGTCGCGATGGTACACTGGTCTGTTGGCCCCATGGAATTCATCCATCCAGTCTATGTGGGACCCATTGAGTCAGTCCCCCTTCTTATTGGCCAAGACCTGTTGTTCCGCTTCCAACCCATCATAGACTACCAGAGACTCCAGATTTGGGCCCAGGTGCGGCAGGCCCTGCCGACATTTCCTTCGGGCCCTGACCAGGCTCAGCTCTGCACTGTGACTCGGGCGCAGCCACCCCACGGGGAAGCAGACGCCCCCACAGGGAGCTGGGACACCACTCAGTCCAAGGCAGGACCCCTCGCGTCCCCGACAAAGGACCGGCTGAGAAGCCATGACACCTTTCTTTGTGACCTTGACCCACCGCCACCTGATGCAGGGTACGCCCCGCGCATCATCGGAGGTGTCCACGTGCAAGGTGCACCTGTTCTTGACGCTGTCCTCGCCTTGTGGGCTGATAAATCAGCCATTTCTGCAGCATTCGCTGACAACTTGCGAGATCTCGACCCGAACATTCTTTTCGTCTCCAAGTCTTGCCGGTTTCCGTTGAACACGGAACCTCCTCTTACAATAACTGCAGTGGGCGTGTGCGCCTTAAACCTTCAGTAGAAGCAGCCCTCACTGACCCACTACTTCTTGGTTGTCCCGGACGCGCCTCACACCCTTTTCGTGGGTGCAGATTTGCTTGTTCGTCTTGCCGTCCATGTGGACACCATCAACAACGTGCTTTGGTCCCTCACCAACTCGGAACCTCTAGCTTGTGTTCCCAGCCTTCCAAACATGAAGTCCGGACAGACCATCCCAGATGCTTGCGAAGTCTTAAACGAGGATGAAGTGATCGCTCCGGCGACCACGATCAACATTCCGGTTCGCTTGGTGGCGCGAGCTAACCAGGTCTTGAATGCTAGCTCCGCTTTCTTTCAACCTTCATCGGAATTCATGAACCTGTCGTTACTCTTGGAGGCCACGCCCATCGTGGACGCCTCCCTCACCACTCTGATCTTGGTTCACAACCCCCTTTCGTACGACGTTCGCATACCAAAAGCGACCCGTCTGGGCCTGCTCATCCGTTCCGACTTCCACGACTTCACTCTAACGGTGCCTGTGGTTGGACACATCCCATCTGACTTGTTCTTGACTGAAGACACCGGTGACCGAAGACTCACCAGGCCATCTCAGCTTGTTACGGTCAACCCTGCCGGTCCCACCAACGATGAAGACATCGTCCGGGTGGACCTGGGGACAGACCAACAACTGGTGATTTATGCCTTGAGCGCGTTGCCTCCAACGCCCTCTAGCATTCCCTCTGGAAACCCAGAGACACCTCAACCAACCATGACTCCAAATGGGGACCTTCAACCGTACCCAGAGTTCGAGGCGCACCTCCAAGAAGTTCTGCACCGCGCCGACGCGCTCCGGTCCGAACAGGACCGCGAACGTTTGCGCACCGTGTTAATGAAATACACACCCTCTTTTGCCAAGGACTCCTTGGATTGCGGGTTGACGGCACTACATGTGGTCCGCATCCCGACCCAGCCCGGCGCTCCTCCAACTTTCGTGCGCCAGTACAAGATTCCGATAGCTCCATAGATATCTCCACTCCAACAGAAAGGAGTCACCTTCCCATGGTCTGATTTCCAAATTGATTGGGTGGGACCACTGGTCAGATCTCTGAGAGGGAACAAATACTTTCTTACAGTAGTTTGCGCGTTCACCAAGTGGGTAGAATGCCTGCCTGCTCCAAACGACACCGCACACACCACTGCATGCCTGCTGATGAACCACGTGTTCTCCCGCTTTGGGTTGCCCTCACGGGTTAACTCAGACAGGGGAACCCACTTCACAGCCGAGGTAATGCAACAACTTTGGCAAATGCTCGGAATCAAGGCCCAGTTGCATATTAGCCATCACCCGCAGTCATCAGGACAGGTGGAGCGGACTAATCGCACCGTGGTAAATTTGCTGAAAAAGTTTGTTGTTTCCAACCATCGGGACTGGGACACCCGACTCCCACTGATCCTCATGGCGATTCGAGCCACCCCTCACGAATCCACAGGGGTGGCCCCCTTTGAAATGATGACCGGACGGCGAATGACGCTCCCCCTGCACCTGATGTATCAGCCAGGAGAAACAAACCTAGCCACGGCATACACGGCCTCCCAGTACGTGGAGGACTTGCAAGCCCACCTCCGAGCCACGTTTGCATTTGCTCAACAACAGCTTAAGCAAAGTGCAGAAGGTCAGAAAACCTACTACGATAGGAAAGCCTCACGAACCGAGTTCGAAATAGGTGATCGAGTATGTTCGCGCAACCAAATGCTAATACTCCGCGTGCCCAGAGGGGCATCGCCCGGAAATTTCTTCCCCGGTGGTCAGGACCATACGAAATCGTCGACAAACTGTCACCCGTCGCCTATCAAATTAGGATGAATAAAGGACGTCAGGGGGACCAACTGAGGTGGGTCCACCGAAATCAGATCAAAAGTCACTGCGGTTTTGAACGTCTGGGAATGCGATCGAGCGAATCTCAGGACCAGCATGCGCGCGAAACTGACAAAGGGGGGTCACCAGCTGACTCCGAGTCAGTGACCCGACCGACACCCTCGACAGACGCGCCAAACTCCGTCGACCGACCTAGCTGACTACGATGTTTAAAAGTATCAGACGTGCAAAAGGGGGGTCAGCACCCCGCTGCACCTACCAAACCCCTAAGTGATACCACACCGAGCGACGCTAATCCGCTTGTCTTTGTTGATTGCGAGAGGATGGTGTGATATGATGACGACCCTGATGTTGTGCATGACCGCTGTGGTGAGTTGGCCAGAAACGGTTGAACCCGGACTTGCAGCGGAAATTGCCTTGACTGAATAACCAGGATTGCTTACGAATGATTGCGAGAAGTTAGCATACTGTGTTTTTCTACTTATTTGCAGACGCTTGGTGCAACACTTAAGGATACGGTCCTAGCTATAACACCGATAGCATTATGCAGAACTAGACTAGACAACTATAAAACGATTTGCAACTTGAATTCAAAAGATTATGTACACTCAAGGTGTTATAATACTTATGAATGGTATGCTGCGTGAAATCAGTTTTTGCTAGCTATAAAAGCTCCCCCGTACTTAAGGCCTTCAAAAGCAGGTCAGAGTACTCTTTTTAAAGCATTAGTGAGTCTAGCTAATCTAACTAAGCCCCTTTGCCTTCCTTCCCTTAGTCTAGCGCGACTGCCGAGGATACTCTGATTTTTTTTTCTTTCATTTCTTTTTCTCCCCTCCTCCCTTTTTTTTCCCTTTTCCTTCAGTTATTCTTGGATAGCGCACGACTTTTTGGGTGTTTAATTACGCTATAGGAAGATGCGATAGCTAAGTACCTAGCAACGATAGTGTCGCGCTAACCGACCTAAGACTTTTTTTTTTTGACGAACACCCCCAGGGGTGGAGATTTGCACCGACACGCAGGTGCCTGAGACAACCTCCCCATCTTCAAAAGAGAGTTAGGGCCCGTAATATGGCCCCGGGTTTTTGAGTTTTAGAAGGCGAAAGCCTCTTCTTCGTTCTCTCTCTCTTCTTTAATTTGCTGTTCGTTTTCCCTAGTTACTCATAATATGATACTAGCCTTATAGCCTTAGGAAAGTTTTCTTTCTTTTCTTTTGTTTGGAATTTCGCGTCTTGCGTCTTTCCCAGGCCCGCGCCTGTTTTGGGACCCGAGTCCCTCAGTCAGCTGACACAGCACCAAGTTAGACACACACTGTTAACTGAATACACATAGAGACACCTTGAAAACACACAGACATACCCTGCATACACATAACCAGGCAGAGGTTAGAGAAAAGTTGCACCAGTGGTATGTCTTGAGTGTTGCAGCAGAGCGTGAGTGGGACTCCGGCCGTCTGACCGTGGCCTGGACCCTGGCCACACATCATCTGGACCCGTCAACCTGGACATCCTGAAGATTCATCCCGCTTGACGAAGGGGGGTCTGTAACAACTATGGCCGATGGCCCAATCCACCCTCTATTATTTTTTTTTAAGTTTGCTTCTCCTAAAGCAAATTCTCTGCAGTGCATGAATATTCCACTGGCCAGACAGGATCCAAGCCTGGTCAGCTCTGCAGGTGGTCACCCAGCCACCAACAAAAACTCTTTTGAAGCCGCTGACCAGGTGACAAAGAGATTTATGCGTCTGCCGAAGGAGTGTATTCAAGCAGTCTTCTCGGAGCCCGAACAAATGGCTCCAATGGTTTGGAATACACAAATGACCGATCAAAGGAATGTTCATGACTTCTTATCAATCACAAAAGGATGTTCTGGCGTCTCGCCCTTCCTGGAACGTCTAGATGGAGCAACAACACCTCCAAGTGGTGAAACTTGGAACTATCCTTAGTGACAATTCACATAAGTAACCGCATTTTACACATTTATACCATGATAATTCTTGACAGACAACTGAACTACGAATGATTCATGTTATATCTTTGTGTGTATGAACATCCTATTTCATTTGTACTCCATAAAGAATGAAAGATAATCAATATCTCTCAGCTCAGTCAGATTAGACAAGTAGAAGTTACCTCACAAGTTAGTTTATGATGCATTAATTACGATGTGTGTTAAACGGGTTGTGTGGGAAAACTGATTTGCCAGACTGACCAAATTTAATGCCAAATTATTAATCTCTTTAATAATTTTTTCTTAAAGTCTGCCCGAGCGAGCAGAAGGGTGTGCCACCACCCACTGGAGCCCCGCCCAAAGACTTTAAAAAGGGCGAGGAGACCCTCGCTCATCCTCTTGCTTCTCCTCCTGCTCTCCCGCCTCCTCCAAAAACTCTCTTGCACGACCTGCAAGTGGCCCGGCCTGCTCGAACTCTTTGTTCCAAGAAACTTGCCAACCACGTGGCCTTTTCTTTCCTGGCAGCAACCGTTGCCGAGAGCGGACCCTTGCTCCACGCCACGCCAAAGCAGGTGCAAACTGCAACGCTGACCCCAAAGACTGTTTTACTCCTTTTTTTCTTTTTTTTCTCTTCACCATCAGTGGAGTGCCCGCCAGAGGCGGACTCCGCGGCCCCGGCGTACACTTGCAACGTATCGCCGGACTCAAGGTTGTGCACCTAAGCCGCGCACCTCACCTGCTATTCGGTGGCGCTCCGCCGCAGTGCCAACGCATCTCCAACGGCTGGCCTTCCCCGTACGCAGGCGCGTACGGACCGAGCCGCAACACCTGAACTCGGACAGCTGCCGGAGAATCAAACTCGCCGAGTCGCCGACCAATCAAGGGAAGAGCCGCGCAACTACGTCAGGCCCCTGAGTGGCTTTCCCTTGCTCACCTGTGGAATAAATCCTCTTTTTTTTATTTTTCTTGCCTTTTTGGAACGAACATTGACTATTTTTTTCCCCCTTCTTTTTGAAGACCTTTCTGCTCATTCGACGTAAACGATTCTCGTAAGTGTGCGTTTGATTTCTAGCTCGGCGTATCCACTGTGTGCCACTTACGTTTGAAACATATCACAAATCTGGCAGGTCAAATTTCTCTTTTCCCCGTTTCTTTATTCATTCGCATTCCTTCCTTATTTTCATTCGCTTTATTTTATTCCTTTTCTTCTGACGGTAGAATAGTTAGATAGGCAGTGCTTTGATTCTGTAGTGTAGCAATCGTGAATAAATGCATGTTTTATGAACTGTATTCCGCCTAAGTCATCTGTGTTTCCGAGTGGATTATTATTCTTTTGTTAGTACAACGAACCACTGAATATCGAGTGTGGCGACTTTAGATTATAAATGACTGATGAAAGAAGGATTTTGGTCGTTGTTTGCTCCTGTTAACCCAAAGCAAAACCAACGTGGTGCCCCAGAGGTTATCGAGGTAAATATAATTTACCTCTGTAACGTCCAGATTATTAATTCGTCCAAAAGACGACCCAATTATCGCTACACAAACATAAGACATGCATTGATGCTAATTTTCTCCCTTTTCAGTCTAAAGAGACCACAAACAAACCCTTAAAAGCATCTTAGTTAGTAGGGGCAAATACCGGTCGGAGTACGTTAACAATAAGTGTCCGTGAGGAAACACGGAATATTGATTCGGTCTCCTGGCAACTTCCAGGTGCCGCAAATATATATTTTTAAATCATTAAAATAGCTTTTTGCATTAACCAATTTTTTTGGTTGACTTTTTCCCCAGGCTTTTTGAATACAAAAAAAAAAGAAAAGACAAATTTGATGTTCGTCTAATTATTTTTCACAAAACCTGCCTTGAAAATGAATGTACAATGTTGTGGTGGGCTGGAAAACACTACAAGATCAAAGATTGAGGTCTGCGTGTGGTTCATTGCAGGGTGCCAAGTGCTGGTACGATCAGTCAACATCTCAACCGTTTACCACGTCAATCATCGTGACTTCTCAGATGTGAACCGCCTTGCCATTCTATGGGCTGTGTCTCTCGCGGGTGATGTGAACCAGGTGGCAGTTTCTCTCCTGCTGTCGTCCGGGGGATTGCCGTCTCCACACGGAGGTAGTATGCACCATTTGGAGTCACTTCGGAAAGGTGTGGGTCGATCTGTTCGCCTTTCAGGAGTCCACTCATGTGGGGAGTACAGCAATCCCCTGGGCAAGGATGCTCTGGCACATCCTTGGCTAGTGTGCCTTTTGTATGCCTTTCCGCCTATCCTCCTCATTCATCTGACCCTTTAGAGGGTCTTTCTAGAGGGCCCCACACAATGCATCCAACTGGTCGATTAATTGATTGAATAATCAATCGATTAATCGATTCTAAGAATATTTGATAGTGAGAGCACTAGCTCAAAATGAACAACAAGCGGAGGCTCCGTGCTGCGGCTGGCAGGAGCGATTATTTAGTCACGATTATTTTAAACAGAGTTCAGCGTTGTTGTAAAAAACTTATTTTGAGCTCAATTCACCCCCTTTTTTCTGTATGTACTCAAAGTTTGGCCTATCTACGACTATTATAAATAGTATTACTGCTACTACTACTACTACTACTACTACTACTACTACTACTACCTTGGACAAATGATTAGGGATTCTCGCACCACCGCCCACACAGAGCGGCGGACATTTTGGCCAAATGATTAGCTAGGCCGGGGATTCTCACACGACTGCCCACACAGAGCGGCGGACATCTTGGCCAATTGATTAGCTACGCCTGGTTTTCTCGCACCACTGCCCAAACAGAGTGGCGGCCATCTTGGCCAATTGATTAGGTATGCCAGGGATTGACCTGTTTTCAACAGGAAGTGACTTGATTTCAATAGGAAGTGACCCGGAAGTGACCTAAAATCAACAGGAAGTGACTTAATTTTAACAGGAAGTGACCTAATTTCAACAGGATGTGACCTAATTTCAACAGGAAGTGACCTGGAAGTGGCCTAAAATCAACAGGAGTGACCTAGAACTGACTTAAAATTAACAGGAAGTGACCTGATTTCAACAGGAAGTGACTCAGAACTGACCTAAAATCAATAGGAAGCGACCTGATTTCAACAGGAAGTGACCCAGAAGTGACCTGATTTCAACAGGAAGTGACTCAATTAAACAGGAAGTGACATAAAAGTGATGTGATTTCAACAGGAAGTGACTTAATTTCAACAGGAAGTGAACCAGAACTTACCTGATTTCAACAGGAAGTGCCCTGATTTCAACAGGAAGTGACTTGAATTCAACAAGATTGGCAAACTGTTCAGTACATGCGGCTTTCCACCTTGCAAGAGTCAGGAGTCACATCCAAAATTTCCACAGAAATTTTTCTAGTTGTATATACTGTATTTTTATTACTTTGGCGATGACTGGCCTCACAACCAGATAATGGGTGCGTGCAACGGTTGCTCTGTGATCTGTTTCTTCATCGGTATAATAAAGTTGGGAGGGTCGGGGAGCTGTTTCTTCTTCAGTTTTTGCTTTAGGTCTTTTCGGTGCACTGCTGTTGATATAGCGCCTCCATAATGGCGCAACACTGCAAGTGCAGTTAAAATACGTTGCTGCAGAGCGCAATTCAACACAACTGGAGCGCTGCAGCTGAGTTGAGCGATATCAGTCGCTCAGGCTGGAGGCGGCGAGCAAATTAGGTGGAGGTGGCCGCCTCGAATTTTTTTACATCGGAAAAACGATGCACACGCATAGTACAAGGGAGTAGGGTTGAATTGGAATGAAGTAATGAATGAAGCTGTATGAAATGATGAAATGTAATAATCTAATGTTTTGATCACTCCTTGATGTGATTTTCATGAGATGTCTATGAAAGGATGACACACCAGTGGCGCGTCACAAAATTAAATGTCTGCCTGTCACGCAGTATCACAAATTTCCACTCTGTGCTTTCTTGAGTGGGATGGAATTGAAATCAAATATGGGTTTTGAAATATACTTGAAGATGAAAAGATGATCGCGTCATCGCTATGGTCTTTCCAAAGCTCCCCACCCCCTAATGCACAGCTAGAGTGTATACTGTATTGACTGTACTGGACAATCAAAGCCTGGATGGCTTTAAATTTCTTGAACTTCAATGAGAAGAAAACAGAAGTTATGGTCTTTGGTCCCAGCGGCTGTTCTCATCCTGCCGACTTGGGTCCTCTGGCACAATATCTGAAGCCAACAGCCTCAAATCTGTTTGTCAAGATGGACAGTGACTTTAAACTGGACCAGCAAATTGCCGCCGTTGTCAAATCCAGCTTTTTTCATCTTAGACAGCTGGAGGTAAAAAAATCTCCTATCTCAGCAGCACTTAGAAATGGTAATCCATGCCTTTGTTACATCTCGGCTGGATTACCCTAATGCACTTTACCTTGGAATCAGCCAGTCCTCCCTGCAGCGTCTCCAGCTTGTCCAAAATGCTGCTGCTCATCTCCTTACTGGTGCCCGGAAGAGGAAACACATAACCCCTGTTCTGGCCTCTCCTCACTGGCTGCCCGTGAAATTTAGAATCCACTTTAAGATTCTTCTATTTGTTTTCAAATCTCTCAATGGTCTTGCCACCCCTTATCTCGCCGAGCTCTTGCACCCCTACACACCTGCCCGGTGCCTCAGGTCAGCAGACCAGACAAAATTGGATGTACCGAGGGCTAAGCGGAGGGTTAGAGGAGATCGAGCCTTTGCTGTTGCCGGTCCCTCCCTTTGGAACGACCTTCCACTAAATAATAGGCAATCCCCCTCTTTATCCTCTTTTAAAACACGTCTTAAAACACATCTGTATTCTTTGGCTTTTGGCGCAGCATGAGACTTGTTCTTGGTGTTTTGTGGTGTGGATGAGTTTGATGTTTAGTCTACTTATTTATGTATTTATTTATCTCTTTATTCACTACTTCTTATTTATTTACTGATGTAAAATGTATTTACTATTTATGTTTATGTACAGCACTTTGTATAGAGCAATGCCTGTTCTTAAAGCGCTTTATAAATAAAGTTGAGTTGAGTATAAAAGTAAAAAAAAAAAAAAAAAAAAAAAAAAAACCTGAACCATAAAACTGTTCTTATTTTATTTATGTGGCCAAATGCGTTTGAGATAATATATCTATTACCTATGAATTAATCATCAACATTATTGTCACAGGCCACAGCAAATGGAAAATCACCTTTTAATTGACACAAAATTCTTAAATCAAGTTTCCCATTGCAGTAGAACAAAAAAATATATACACACACAGGTTGCAACAACACAACACGCAAACTTTGACAGATGATTGCTCAAGAGATGCATTGATGAATTGCATGCTTAATGGGATCTTCAAAGTTGTTTTGGAATAGAGGCCCAAAATCCCCATTTTTGCCCGATTTCATCACTTGAGATGGTAGCTTCCGCACATTTTAAAGGGTTAAAATCTTGTATGATGTCCTTATCTGCTATTAGAATTTACTTTCCACTGGTCAACACTCCCTGAAGGTTTCGTGTCCATATCGTTTCTCTAAACTGGTTGCTCCGGATATTTGAAAGAAGCACATGCCAAAATGTTTAAACACGTTTAAATGAGGAACTTCAACCTGACAACATTGAAACTGCTCTACCTTTGTCAATTATATACCATTTGAAAGGGCATTAAATGTACAATTAGAATACAGCAATATCCCAATTTTCATTTTCTGAGACACAAGCCTGATTTTGTGAATCACATCGCATATTGAGTTGTTCAAGGCTATACTTACCTGTAGCAGACCCTTCTATATCCCGAGAAGGAAACTCAGACATAGCATCTGCCAACCTCTCCCTGAGGCCTTCATCACTGGCGTCTGTAAAGCTGATATTATGCCGGGGCACACCAAAGCTTTCAGGCCAGCTTCCACATACTTCCAAAAGAGTCACACCACGCCCATCAAACGTATCTGCAAAATAAACATTGTAATATTACTACAAAAGAACCACTGACATTCATCAGTATTAATGGAAACATAAAATCACTCAGTTGATGAAACTTTCCATTAATATAAATTTTTGCTGAATGTACCAATGATGCCTTTTTCTCATACAACAATTTTTTATATATTTTTTTGTGCCCCAGTTTATCTATCAAAGGCAATGTTCCATCTAAGCTGCACGCATGCCCAGTTGTACGCTGCTCTCACCCTCTCAGCGCACAGCAAATGCATACAGCACATTAATAAAATTCAAACCTGAGCTGGATTGGCATTTTGAATTTTCACTTTCACCTCATTCAAGAAAAGTGAAAATTCTATTTGACATATGAGGCTGACGGTAGTGATGTGCATTACAGTTCTTTTAGGTGAACTGAATCACTACAATCAGTTCATTTAAAAGAACCGTTCAAAAGATTCGTTCACAGAATCGTTCAACAACCCCCCCCCCCCCCCACCGAAGTTGTGACAAAAAAAAAGGAATGTGTTTTGTTGTTGTTTTTTTTGTTTTTTTAATGAAGTTACTTTTTAAATTCAACTGTAATAATAATTTTAATGATGGTGATAATAATAATGATAATAATAATAATTACAGTAGACGACACCCACAGTACACAGAGAGGATAATAAATCCGTTAAAGATATCCCCAACAATGTCATCTCCCCGCTGCTGCAGCGCGGGGCACACCGTCATGTGCTGGTGAGAGAGAGACTGTCACTCGCTCTATTTTGTTTTTATGCGCTTGCTCCCAGCCCAGTACGTGGACGGACACCACATTAGCTGTTAGCTTGGAGAAATACATGATAATGAAAGCTTGTCCCCGCCAACACGGAAGTAGTGGCGTTTCTATGAGTGTTGCTTCCTTGGCAAATTGTGAATCACTCGTGGCAAAACTACAATCACTCACTCACTGAACTGGTATGGCAGTACGTTCACTCAATGAATCGTACGCGAACGGGAAATGGAGATAGCGCGTTCACTCACTGACTCGTTCGTGAACCGGAAATGGCAACAGCCGCCCGCAACACTCATTCAATGAATCGTTCGTTCCTAAACCGGAAATGGCAACACGTTCATCCACTGACTCGTTCACTTACTGATCCGTTCGTGAACCGGAAATGGCAACACACTCATTCACTGAATCGTTCCTGAACCGGAAATGGCAACTGTCAGGCCTGCGGGCCCAGCCCGCTGAGTGTGCGTGTGTCTTCCAGGTGTGGTGCATTGGAGTCAAGCAGCAGGTGTGTCCAATTAATCAGCAGCCTACTTAAGCCAGCCTCTGACTCCACCACACCGCCAGATCGTCACAACTCCTGAACGAGTTTGTTCATCCAGCTTTACCTTGAAACCTGAACCAACCTTTTACTACCTCTCCTGACCCGCATTTCCATCCTCCTTTTCTGCCCGCCGACCCTGACATTGACACACGCCTCGCCACCCAGAACCAGCCCCCAGCATCCAACAGACTGCAACCTCCTTCTGGCCATCCACTGTTGTAATAAAACTTTGCCAACTTATTCATTCTCTTTTTCTGCAGGGTGTAGAGTTAGTCCACGAAACCACACTGCTCCTCCTGAATCCAAGATTAAACTTGCCGACGGAGACTCCTCTCCAGCACCCCTGAATAGATCTTACCAGGGTGGCTGAGGAGTGTGATCCCCTATAGTTGAAACACACCCTCCAGTCCCCCTTCTTAAAAAGGTGGACCACCACCACGGTCTGCCAACCCAGAGGCACTGTCCCCGATGTCCACGCAATGTTGAAGAGTCGTATCAACCATGACAGGCCCACATCATCCAGAGCCTTTGTGGTGTGTATGAATTTGATGTTTATTCTACTTATTTATCTATGCATTTATTTATTTATTTATTTATTCATTAGCTCACATATTTCTTAATTTACTGATGTAAATGATGTAAAAAAAAAAACTTGTATACGCACTTCACAATGTTTGCTTTGTTCTTGTTTTGTTACCTTATTCTTTCCTGCACAACTGATTTATGTTTCATGTACAACACTTTGTATACAGCAATGCAGCAATAAATAAAGCTGAGTTGAGTTTTCTCCCCACCAATTTACAACGTCCCGATCGAGATCAGCAGCGACCCTTCTCCACTGTCCAGTGTTAATGGTGCACTGCATCCCTCTCCTGAGATACAGGATGGCCTCGCCGACCATCTCCCATTTTGAGTTTTTGCCTCAGCGACCGCCGAAGCTGCATTCCGCTTGGCCAGCCGGTACCTGTCAACTGCCTCCAGAGTCTGACAGGCCAAAAGGGCCCAAAAGAACTCCTTCTTCAGCTTGATGACATCCCTTACCGCTTGTGTCCACCAGCAGTTTCAGGGATTTCCGTCACGACATGCACCGACCACAGCTCCAATTGGCCACCTCAAAAATGCACTTGGACTCAATGTCCCTCACCTCCCCCGGGACAAGGGAGAAGCTCTGTCCGAGGTGGGTGTTGAAACCGTTTCTGATATGGGATTCTGCCAGTCGTTCCCAGCAAACCCTCACAATACGTTTGGGTCTGCTAGGTCAGACCAGCATCTTGCCCCACCATCGGAGCCAACACATGCACCGGCATCTTGCCCCACCATCGGAGCCAACACACTACCGGGTGGTGGTCAGTTGACAGCTTTGCCCCTCTCTTCAGAGTGTCCAAAAATATGCGGCTGCAAATCCGATAACAACCACAAAGTCGATCATTGAACTGCATCCTAGGGTGTCCTGGTGCCAAGTGCACATATGGACACCCTTATGTTTGAACATGGTGTTCGCTATGAACAATCCATGATGATCACAGAAGTCAAATAACAGAACTCTCAGGTTCCGATCAGGGAGGTCATTCCTCCCAATCATGCCCCTCCGGGTATCACTGTTGCGGCCCACATGAAGTCCCCCAGCAGAATAAGGTTGTCACCTGGGGGAGCGCTCCCCAGCACACACTCCAAGGACTCCAAAAAGGGTGGGTACTCTTAACTGTTGTTTGGTGCACAAACAAGAGTCAGGACCCGTCCCCCCACCCAAAGGCGGAGCGAGGCTATCCACTCGTCTACGGGAGTGAACCCCAACATACAGGCGCCAAGGGGTAATAGTCTGCCCACACCTGCTCTGTGCCTCTCACCGTGGGTAACTTCAGAGTGGAAGAGAGTCCTCTCGAGAGGACTGGTACCCGAACCCAAGCTGTGTGTTGAGGTGAATCCGACTATGTCTAGTCGGAACCGCACACCAGCTCGGGTTCATTCCCTGTGACATTTTATGTACCAAGGGCTAGCTTCTCTAGCACCCAGCTCACAATGCACTCGACCCCTTTGGCCCCTCACACAAGTGGTGAGTCCATGGGAAGGGAGACCCATATTGCCTTTTCGGACTGTGCCCGGTCGGGCCCCATGGGTGATGGCCCGATCACCAGATGCTCACCTCAGAGCTCCACCTCCAGCTGTATTGTTCTGCATATTTACAAAAAAAAGTGTTGCAACATGTTAAATGGCATTGGATACGGCATTGTCGAGCATTCGTGCTGTAAACTCACCACCTCATTAATGCCTGCATAACTGACCGGGGAAAAGAACCCGACGTTTGAGTGAGAATATCTCTGCACACTAGGGTTGGATGATTTTAGGAAAAATAATTATTCACTTTTTTCTTGAACACTATTCTTTTTGTCAAGTAGCCTATAACATAACCTTATAAATCCATCCATTTTTCTAACTGCTTGTTCCTCACAAGGGTCGCGGGGGTGCTGCAGCCTATCCAAGCTGGCTTCGGGCAGTAGGCGGGGTACACTCTGAGCTTATAAATATCATATGAATTTCAAACCTCTTGCATTTTCATTCATCCGTCCGTCCGTCCGTCCATCCATCCATCCATCCATCCTTTATAAAGTGCCTTTCATTTATTAAAATGCAACTCAAGGTGCTGAACAATTAAAACATCCATAGTACAATAAAAAGAAAACACACACACCCCTCCCTCAAGCATCCCCATGATCTATCACACACACACGCACGCACCCCGACCTACGCAAGTCTGTCAATAATTTGTCAGTATTGTGAGATGAAGGAATTCAAAACACATGCACTGATTTGTTGTTGTTACCCTCCATCATGTTCAAATCCAGGAGGATTAAAAGCCACTATCCACCCAGCTGTTAGCCCCCACGTACAGGCTATACTTATCCTCACAGCCAGTGCTACTTTCCTTAAAGATTTAATCCCACTGCATCAATCTGTGTGCGTGCGTATGTATGTGTGTGCGTGTGTGCAGGGGTGTGTGTGTTGGGGTGTGCATGTAGGGGTGTGTGCGTGTGCATGTGCTTGCATCAGAATCACCTCTATTAGCTAGAAATCTGTAGATTGGTGTTAAATTGTTAAATTTCTGCGAAACAATTTGCACAATAAGGTTCTTGGTACAGGACACATATTTACATAATTATGGCACATACATCGTTGGTCAAACCACTAATTTTATCAGAGTTCAGGCAAACTGTCTGTTGTGCCATTAACACAATCGTACAGACTAGTGCTGGACTGACCAGCAAAGTCAGGCTGACAGTCCTGGGGCCGACGCAGTAGTGTCCCCATTGGAACCACAAAAACAAAATGGCGTAGACTAAAGCCCAATTCACACGGACTGAGGAACGGCCGCGGTGTGTTCTCCGTACGGCGGCGTACGGACGCGGTGTGTTCTCCGTACGGCGGCCGTACGGACGCCACAAGGATAGAACGCATTCGAGTCTACGTGTCAATTCACACTAGCTTCGGTGCGGTGTGTCTGCGGTGCGGAACGACTGCGGAGATGCGGAAGGCTTCCGCAAGCGTTCTATTTCTTCCGGACGCCGCGTGCGGATTTTCATGAAGCTGAAGAAATTACACGAGCCGGACAGGAAATCGAGCGTCTCACATTAAGCTAAATCGGGTATATTTCAAAATAAAACCGTTTGCGCTCGTTTTTTGGTGAGGGAAGCTAGCTAGCTGCATAGCATCTCATCAGTCGGACATTTAAGACAAAAAAATAGCTCAGAATAAATTAAACACGACAAAATGACACTAGTTAAACTTTAAACACAAAACGTACTTACCCATGGAGAACAGCCATGGTAGAAGTCCCAGAAATAATGTCCAAAAAGCATATCGATGTGACAACAGGCAAGCGTGGCTATTGTTTACAAATAGGACTATACACTGTTGTTATCCGGTGATCTCAACTCTACAGCTTGAACCCCACGTGATCTTGTGGTCTATCAGGAGCCGATTTCGACGTGACAACAGGCAAGCGTGGCTATTTTTTACAAATAGGACTCTATATATTACGGTTGTTATTGGGTGATCTCAACTCGCCAGCGTGGACCCCACGTGATCTTGTCGTCTGTCGGGAGTAGATTTCTGGACACCCAACGCACACGGTGTGAATTGTAGTCCTTGCGGCGTCCGTACAGCCGCCGTACGGAAAACGCACCGCAGCCGTTCCGCAGTCAGTGTGAATTGGGTTTAAGGGTGTATTCAGACCAGAAAAGTCGTTTAGTTTACTTGTTTGGTCCAGACCAAAAGCGGACTTTCTTTTTTTTTTCGTTTGGTGCGGTTCATATTCACACTGTGTTTTTGGCAAGTGGACTATATTGCGTAATCACGTCGACCCACGTGACGATCCGTGCTCCCATTGGACAAAAAATGACGAGCGCTGAACGCATAACCAACGAAACCCGGAAATAGAGGAAAACATGACATTCTGAAGTGTTGCATTACTGGTAGGCATATTCGTGGCGTTATTAGATGTAAGATATTTGCAAGCGTCAAGAGCAGCTCATTCAACGGAGTTTCCGCGACGCTGTTTCTAATTTTGGAACAGTGTCATCGATTGTTTGCTATAACTGGAGGAGCCGTTTCGCTTTGCGTGCCCCACCCCCACCACAACATGATGACGGCAGTGTGGCAAAAAGGAATACACATAATTTATGAATGATTTTAGCACAATATTAACTACCAGGCAATATTTCCTCCACAAGATGCTTGGTTACGGTGGCTTGTTAAGACCCAAAAGGCGCATATGTCCTGCAGTTGGAGCGGCTCTGCCGTGGTTTGTGTTCAGACTGCGAAGCAAACCGTACCGAGTGCGTTTGGAAGCGGACCGACACGACCTCAGAAAGTGGGTCTCGGTCCGCTTGTTTGGTCTCCACCAGGATTCGTTGGTGGGTATTCAGACCAGCGTGGGAAATGAACTCTGGTCCGTTTAAAGCGGACCAAACAATGCAGGTCTAAATACACCCTAACTCACCTGTTTCACATTCCACATATCGCCACCTGTTTCACATTCTACATATTGCCAGCTTTTAATTGAGACCCGTTCTGACCTGACACCAGAGGTGTGGCCCATGACCCTTGTGAGAGAAAACACCTATATTTTCATTGCAATTTGGAGTTCTGTGCTTTAATTTGTCTGGTGTTTCAACTAGGACCTGTTTGCCCTGGGTGACCATGCCAGGGACATCCTCGACAACTTAGCTACTAAGTTTGTAGCACACTCTAATGTAATAATTTACTGAAAATGTTATAATCCCTACAAATGTATTAAAATATAAATTTAACAAAAATAAAAAATGTTTAAAAATTTGTTTAGTGCACTAGTTTAACAAGTGCACTAGTTTAAAAAAAATCCTGGCTGCTGTAATAACATTTTACCGATTTTGCAATTTATTAATTTATTGGGGATTTATTACATGTTCAGGTCTCAAAATTGATCATGTAAAACTTGACATATAACATAATTATATTTTCATTTTCAGTCAGAAGTTCCACATTTTGTGTTTTGAGAATCTAAGATTTTGTACATTCACATAATTGGCCAGTTATGTTATTGTGTTTTATTACATTATTGATTGAGTTAATTGCAAATTCTTCTTTTTAAGATCATTGTTTGTTATTAAAACGGAACACTTAAAAAAAATACTGGACTTTTATTTTTGCAAACTTTATTCAGCCAGTTTAAGCCTCTAAATTCTGGGAGGCACCACAGAATCCTTTCTGCAAATAATAATGTATTTACAAAATCTTTTGTCCCTAGTACCATTAGTATTCTCAACTCTGCAACAAGACTGATAAGTTCATGTCATAGTGTGTGGTCAGCCCACATACTATGACATTAACTTTTAACTCTTTAAAAATGCAATTTTCTGTGAAAGTATTTGAAACACACAGGAAAAACTATGTTAAACAAAATAAAAACAATTATGTTGTTATATTTTCATGCTGTTTAAAGAGCAAGAATAAAAGAATCCGCTTGTCCATGGTTCCGGATGACGTAATTCACATACATAAAAAGGATCGTGACCGGAACACATTCTCTTTTACCCTTCTCACGCGGTTCACTCACATCCGTCGCTGGTAGCCTATGATCTTGTTGATCGGGGCTGTGGGTGTGTTCCCCTCCCACCTTGGCTGCGACGGCTCAGTGTATTTTCTGCTTTTTGAGTTGTATGGATAGACTGGAGCTCTCCTGCCAACGTTTACAGGATATTACCACCTTCACCACCTCATTGATGTGTACAGTAAAGTCAATTTCGGGGTGCGTATGATTTAAGTCAGCAACTATTGCAACAGTTGTTTTGACTTGCTTTGTATAGACCCCTTCAAAGTTTGTAAACAATGTGATGCAATTTAAAGGGTGGGGCTTAGCTGGAGGCATGTGGCATGTGGTTCTAACACCGGTCAGCATATTTTCACAGAAAGTTCACGTCGGAAAGGATGCGGAAAACGGCTATCTGAGTTAATATGTGAGTAAACTGACTCCCCACGACCGTGAATGTTACTTTAAAAAGTTAACTGACTGATGGGCCGATATTTATTGACCCCTACGCACTCACGCACTGGATAGATGATTTAACGGGACGACCCAACGTGCAATGGCCGTGTGGAGAGAAATTTGTGTCTTTATTTTCAATCAAACAAAAAAGGAATTTGCAATCAAAAAAAAATTTCAATCAAACAAAAAGGGGATTTGCAATCAAAAAAAAAATTCAATCAAACAAAAAGGGGATTTGCAACCTCAAATAAATTTTAATCAAACAAAAAAGGGTTTTTATATAAAATAAAAATTTGCAAACAAAAAAAAACATTTCAAACATGGATTTGTATTTTAATAAAATCTTTTGCAAGTATTTTTTTCGTTTTGTTTGCGAATCTGTTTTTTGGTTGCGAATCTGTTTTTTGGTTGCGGATCTGTTTTTTGATTGAAACCTGTTTTTTGGTTGCGAATCTTTTTCTGTGTTGTGTGGGCGGGGTCCTCCGTTCAACCGATGATAGAAGCCTTGTCATTGGTCAGCTTGGAAGCCGCTGCGACAACTTTCATTGGTCAGATAGGAATGGGGGTGTGACAATGTTCGTCTGACTATTTCCTGGTTCATTTTGTCCAGTCGCCGCCAGCATCGAGGTAAATATGACACCCCCCCCCACTTCTAGTTTTCCGTTTTGTTTATCTGACATTTATCTAAAAGCAACCCTTGATCTATCGTTTATCCGGTGATTTGTTCTAACCATTACAATTAACGTAATCACTCACTCAGCATTGCTTAGCCATGTTAGCTAGCTAGGTAACTGATGGTCCGATACATGAGTCAGTCATGAAGCTATGTTGTTGGCAGTCAAAACACAAATATACGGCTAATTTGGGATAGCTGTTAGGATGAAGTTTTTTTTTTTTTTTTTTATACTCATAAAGAAACCTTTGCATTTGTTTCACATACAGGCAGGGCTGGGAATCGAATTTATTTACACTAGCTGCTTCCCCTAAATCTTGGATTAAATTCGTGATAATTCTGTGATTATTATTTATTGGTCCTGGTTGTTTACTGTACGAGTCAGGTTGAAAAAGAGGGGGAACTCATGCACCGTCAAAGCGGTGACACTGCTACTACTAGGATCAAGGCCACGTAACCGTTTGATTTTGGTTAGTCTAGTCATGAATCGTGATGTTTTGTTGGTACGAGAAACGGCCCAAATAAACGGCCTGCTGAGATAGCTGTTATTATGCTTATTCATGATTATTTTTATTACATTACATCATTACATTAATAAAATGCTAATTATTAATCACTTATGAGAAGTTCTGGTCATTGAAATAAGTAGCCTCTGCTACATTTATTATGTCTTGGGTGTTTGAAATACAGAGGAAGTGACAGATTACGTAATATAAATACATTTAGTTCCTGTGATTGTTTCATTGTAGTTTTCCTGTTTCAATAATGTTCAAAACATGTGTCAAACATAACTTTGTCCGATTTTTTTTTTTACATGTTTGGTACTTAATTCAAGCACACTTTTCTTTACTTTTTAGATGCAGAAGATGAAGTTGGTGGTTGGTCACCTCTCTTCATGAGGTGATGCTGTGGATAACTGAGCAGGGCCACAAGCACCTGCTTATGTCAGACAGAGAGCAATTTAAAATATCAATAAACTTTGACCACAATTGTGAGGTACAAATGCCAGGTCACACATTATGTTACCCCCTGCACAAACACCATTACATTTCCAACTGCTCATATGAGTGATTACCATTCCTTTAAATCACATCTACTGACTGCTATCACCTTTGATGCCAGATTTGACACAGTGTAATTGAAAGGGCAAAAAAAAACAAAAAACACATCCATTTCATTTTTTTTGAGTAATTACAGGCTGTTCCTACCAAAATGTTTGTTTTAAGTTTAACAGTTCATTTTCTGAGCTTTCTTGATTTCTTGTTGGCAGGCCAATCATTTCTTGAGAAAAATGTCTGTATAAAATCTATAAAATGCTGAATAATTGACTGGTTGTTAGTTCATATGCATGCTTTTTTTTATGAAATAAAAGTCAAACTGTTTTACACAGGAATTTATTTTCATTTTTTACATAAATTTAAATGACCCTTTGGGCCGCGAGACACTAGCACTAGAAGCAACATTGAGAGTCTGCAAATAAATGACGGGACCAAAACTCAAGGACTCCTTGTTAGGGCCCGAGCAGCGACTGCTGCGAGGTCCCTATTGTTCCTGAAGGAATTCTTCTTCTTCTTCTTCTTCTTTTTCTTTGTTATTATTCTTTTCCGCAAACAACCACATTTTTGAGGCACTAAACATGAACGAAAACTCACCAAACTTTACACGCAGATCGGGCCTGGCGAAAAATGTGATATTTTAAAGTCGGCATACATGATAACAGAAAAATGGCTCTGTAGCGCCACCTACATAGGTTTAACGGATCCCTGTCCCGCTACGATTGTCCTATGGCTACGAAAATTGTGTGGCACCTGCAGCACATCCAGATGAACAAAAACCTCTTTGATATGTGTACCCTAAAATAGACAGGAAGTGAGGTGTGAGTATTTGAATGTCCAATTTTGGCCCATTTTTGCACATTTACAGGGGTCATACTTTTGCCCGCTTCTCCTACACGGTTAACCCGATTGACTTCAAACTTGGGCTGTACCATCTCAACACCTGGGACAACATCATGGTAAAAAATCTAAAGTTTTTGACATACTATATGACGGTGGCGGGGCATCAAATTTACAGTTTCAAAATTCTTACTTAACAAAGCATTGCCGGTGGTACGTTTAATTGAGAGCCACGGAAATTGGTACACATATGATCTACAAAAAAGCCTGTTGGTGCCATATGCTAAACCTAACAGGAAGTCCGCCAGAGGCGAGGCATCAAATTTTGTGTTTCAAAATTCTTATTTAATGAAGCATTCCCGGCTGTACATTTCACCTAGAGTTACCAACATTTGAAGACATATGTAACAGCCCTCAAGGTACAAAAAACTCTTTTTGAACCATATGCTAAACCGAACAGGAAGTCCGCCATTTTGATTTACTTTGGAACGTGTTGCCATTTTTTGGGCCATTTCATAGGGGTCTTATTTTAACGAACTCCTCCTACAGAGTTTATCCGATCATCTCCAAACTTGGTGTGATTCATCTTAAAATGTTGAAGGCAAGGCAAGTTTATTTGTATAGCACATTTCATACACAAGGCAACTCAATGTGCTTTACACGAGGAAAGACAACACATAAGCATCAAAAAACAATAGTTAACATTCAGAGGAAAAAAATAAATCAATCAAAGTAGGTTACAAAATTTTCAAAAAAAAAAAAAAAAAAAGATGAAAAGTTATTGAAAGCTTTTTATTTCATCGCACGCTGTTGCCGTGGCATGCACAGTTTGCAAGGGAAAAAATTCCCTCTTAATGAAGCATTCCCAGTTGTACGAAGCAGCTAGAGCTACGAAAATTTGGAGACAAATTTAACAGCCCACGATGTACAAAAAAGTCTCTTGGTGCCATGTGCTAAACCCAACAGGAAGTCCCGTAGGGGCCGGTCATCACATTTTGAGGTAAAAAACTCCTCTTTAACGAAGCATTCCCGGTTGTACGTTTCACCTAGCGCTATGATAATTTAGAGGCATACATAAGAGCCCACGATGTACAAAAAAGTCTCTTGGAACCATCTGCTAAACCAAACAGGAAGTCCGCCATTTTGATTTACGTTGAGATTTGTAGCCATTTTTTGTGGCCTTTTTTAGGGGTAATATTTTAACGAACTCCTCCTACAAAATTTATCCGACTGTCTTCAAACTTGGTGTGCTTCATCTTAAGATGTTTAAGATACAAAGTTATCGAAAGTTATTTATTTTGTCGCATGCCGTTTCATGGCGATGCATTGTTTGCCAAGTAAAATGCTGCTTTTTTTTTTTTGGTCTAAACATGTGCAAAAACTCATGAAACTTTACACACACATCAGGCTTGTCATAAGCATGAATATTTTAGAGATTTCTTATTAAATTTGCAATAAATGCTTCAATAGCGCCCTCTAGACATTTTTATGAAGTCTTTCCGATTATATGATTCAGCTAGATGTGTGAATATTGGCAGGCATGCCTAATATATTCAAAAAGTATTCTATATAGCCATGTGCCAATCCATTTTGATTTTATTTTGTTAATTGTGCATCATTTTTGGCCTTTCCATGAAACTTTACAAACACAAAGCATGGCAAAAACGTTTACAATTTAGATGGTTTCCTATTTGACAGTACCCCAACATGCCAGTACCCCGACGTGCAAATACCCCAACGTGGCCCGGGTTGCGAGGGCCCTTTATAGCTGCTCGCAGCTCTAGTTTGGATTGATTTGCCGTAAAGCAACAAGTCTTTCCTCAGGTAAACGACAGTGGATGTCAGGTATAACGATCCCGTGTTCACCGTGATGGTCCAAGGGTAGTGTCTCTTCAGCTTGCTGGATCTGTAATATCAAATACATTTATGAAAGCTACAGTAACTCCAAGAACTTTTACTCATATAAAGTTTTTTCCTCTGGTTATGTACGCTTTTACCAGCAATAAAATTGCACTGGCCTGCTCCTCTTACAGTAAACATGCATCTCGCTATGTCTACATTTTCTACCCCTTGGTCTGCTCGCACTCTAAAAGAAAAAATCTAGTCAGTGTAATTGCAAAAGTACACCTACAACTCAGATTCCCCTTCTGTTTCAATCTGACTCATACAGTAAACAACCAGGACCAATAAATAATAATCACAGAATTATCACGAATTTAATCTCTACTTCAAACATCCAAGATTTAGGGGAAGCAGCTAGTGTAAATAAATTCGATTCCCAGCCCTGCCTGTATGTGAAACAAATGCAAAGGTTTCTTTATGAGTATACAAAAAAAAAAAAAACTTCATCCTAACAGCTATCCCAAATTAGCCGTATATTTGTGTTTTGACTGCCAACAACATAGCTTCATGACTGACTCATGTATCGGACCATCAGTTACCTAGCTAGCTAACATGGCTAAGCAATGCTGAGTGAGTGATTACGTTAATTGTAATGGTTAGAACAAATCACCGGATAAACGATAGATCAAGGGTTGCTTTTAGATAAATGTCAGATAAACAAAACGGAAAACTAGAAGTGGGGGGGGGTGTCATATTTACCTCGATGCTGGTGGCGACTGGACAAAATGAACCAGGAAATAGTCAGACGAACATTGGCACACCCCCATTCCTATCTGACCAATGAAAGTTGTCGCAGCGGCTTCCAAGATGACCAATGACAAGGCTTCTATCATCGGTTGAACGGAGGACCCCGCCCACACAACACAGAAAAAGATTCGCAACCAAAAAACAGGTTTCAATCAAAAAACAGATCCGCAACCAAAAAACAGATTCGCAACCAAAAAACAGATTCGCAAACAAAACGAAAAAAATACTTGCAAAAGATTTTATTAAAATACAAATCCATGTTTGAAATGTTTTTTTTTGTTTGCAAATTTTTATTTTATATAAAAACCCTTTTTTGTTTGATTAAAATTTATTTGAGGTTGCAAATCCCCTTTTTGTTTGATTGAATTTTTTTTTTGATTGCAAATCCCCTTTTTGTTTGATTGAAATTTTTTTTTGATTGCAAATTCCTTTTTTGTTTGATTGAAAATAAAGACACAAATTTCTCTCCATATGGCCGGACATTTAAATCTACCTTATAGAAAAACTGAGCGTTTATACTAATGATAAACTGAAGGCCTATAAATCATTACATGTCTACAACTAACTACATCTTGAACGGACATGTTCAAAATTTAGAATATAACAACTTGAGCGAGGAGTTTTGTGTCGTGCGGTCGCAAGTGCTGCCAAGTCAAAGACAGGGACAGAAGACGAGGATATACGAGGCATGTACCTCTCCTACAAAAATTTTACAAGAAGTTATCTTGTGGGGGCTTTTGCCTCGACAAAACTGAAACATACAGCGAACGTTTGGTTAGCTAGCGGTTAGCATTCGCGCATGTAGCATGTCAACACGGACTTTTTGTAAGTCCGTGCATGTAAAAAGAATCCCACAAATAATGACTAACTTAAGTAATTTCAATCACAACTAATTCTAGCCCATCATTGTCCAGGCTGAACCTGATAGTTAAATCTTACCTGATATGAAGTGTGCGCTGCAAACACGAGCATTGTTGATGATAGCGTTCAGTCCAGTCCTTTCGCCTAATTGCGTTTAATCACAGCCGTCTGTGATTACTCTGACTGGCAGAGGCTGGGATGCGATAGAATTTCAAGTTTTTGTTTGTCCATGGTTCTGGCAACCAAAAACACAACAAGACGACATTTTCTACAGACAACCAGCGTTGTTTACTTCTAGCTGCACTTCTTTGCCTCCAGCGGTTGTTTTTGCCTCGAGTAACCACCGTGACGTCATCGTGACGTAGGCCATGAAAGGGTCTACACAACTTGCATGACTTGCATGATGCCGTCTCCATTGCGGCCTCTGGAACTTGTTTCCAGGACTCTGAGGAGGGGGGTGATGCAGCACCTTCGGAAGGGGACTCTTTCTACTGCCCTGACTTTTGCTCCTTCTTAGCAGATTTCAGCTAGAGAGGAATTGGTGCGGAAGGTGGGAGGGGATACAATTTTTTTACGGGAGTACTTTGGCACAAAGCTGTGAGCACAGTGTAAGAAAAAAAGTTCCATATGACACTTAATTGGTGCGTCATGCTTCTCAACAAGGAGTCCATCCAATCCATCTTAGTGTGCCCTCTCACAAACACGCAGAAAGAGGCGTTTTACACATATTGGTTGTCAGACAGGCGGCCATGTGTGTATGTGTACCTGTCTTTAAAACAGAGTTAACGGGCTGTCTCGTATTTATTTGTTTAAGTACCGGTACTAAAAAAAAAAAAAAAAAAAAAAAATGATGACGAGCCATTTTTGGCACCAAAAGCTCGAGGTACAGTACTGGTACCAGTACTGGTACCAACACTAATGGCTAATGTGGAGTATTATATGGCTCCGTTGAGGAAGCCCTGAGAGAGGATGCCCTGAATACTCAGTGGCACTTGACGGACAATGATAACTAAGTCGTATAACACAGTAGCGGTCGTAGCACGCCTGGCCAATGCCCAGGCTCATCTCCTGCTTGCTCTCTCTGCTGCTTTGACAGACAACAAAGTGGAGGAGGCGTCATCGTTTTGTAACATGGCTTTGAATGCTCTATCCCTCCTTTCTAGAGAGCATGGCCGTTGTATGTTTTTGCTCATCCAGGCATGCCGACAGGTCTGATTGGCTCAGTCTCCCTTGCGAGAGCCCTCCCGGAAGGAACTGCGTCGCCTCCCGGTGATTCCGGGCCAGCTTCTCAGCTCGGCCTCAACAGGAGGACTTTCAACAAACAGTACGTGCCAAAGACACAAAGCAGAATTTTGCTAGGCTTACCAGGCCACAACCTTACGGCCTACGGGGGAGCTGGTGCTCGTCGGCCTTCACGAAGGCATGTTATGGATGTCCGTGAAGCCCGTCCCTCTGGTCGGGCACAACCCGTTCAGCCCCGAGCTACACGCACTGCATATTGCCCCTCCCGGATCCCTAAATCTGGGAAGGATTGAGCCCAAGGGGCCGGCAGTAGGTTATTTTTCCTGTGGGCTGCTCAATTAATGGGCTGCCCTCGCTTCAGACCCATGGGTGCTTTCGACCTTGGCTCATGGGTACAAGATTCAATTCTGACCCCCTCTCTCCACCCAGGTCGGAGAGATAGTCATCAACGACCTGGTGAGGGCACTAGCTCTACTTGTAGATCAGGAGCTGGGAACCCTCCTAGCTAAGTCCGCTATCGAAGCAGTGGATCCTTTGGCTCACTCGGCGGGATTCTACTCCCCCTACTTCCTCATTCCAAAAAAGACAGGCGGATTCCGTCATATCCTGGATCTAAGAGGACGCAACATTTTCTCAAGGTGTTACCTTTCTGCATGCTGACTACATTGGCCGTGTTGAGGACAATCGGCCGAGGAGAACCTCAATCGAGCTGAAGGACGCTTACGTCCACGTCCCTATTGCCCATCAGCAGAGGAAGTTTCTCCGCTTTGCCTACAAAGTGTACTCCCAGTTGGTCTGTCACTCTCTTCCTGAGTTCACATGGGTGGTGAAGGCGGCCCTTGCACCCCTGCAGTCAGGTGGCATGAAGGTGCGCCCTTAACTGGATGACTGGCTAATAATACGTGCACCATCCAGAGCTCAGGCACTCCGAGACACGTCTGTGCTTCTACATCACATGTCAAGACTCGGCATCAAGGCCAATCTGGAGAAATCCTCTCTCGCTCCTTCTCAGTGGCCTCTGTTGATCGGAATGTCGTTAGACACCACCAGCATGACTATCCCCACAGAGGGTGGATGATGTACTACTACGCTTTGTCTCCCTCATCCATGCCAATGGGATGTCCTGTTTCTGCATTTGCTGGGCAAATTGATGTCCCTGACGGCCCTTGTGCCACTGGGGTGGTACCAGCACGTTGCGAAGTGATCACCACCACTGCCAGCTTGAGTGGTTGGGGCGCAGTTTGGCAACACAGGAATGCTCAGGCTCAGTGTGTGCCAACAGCCGGATGGATCCCATGACGTGCCCTATTCCTGTGGTTTTGGAGTTCCTTCAATCTGTTTTTGATAAGGGGCGTTCTTCTTCTACGATCAAGGTTTACCTGGCGGCGATTTCGGTCTGCCATGTTACAATTAATGACAAGTCTGTGGGTTGCCATAGTGTAACCCGGATAGGAATAGCACCTACTATTAAGTAACTCGTATTAGCTTTTCCTCATTAAGATGATTTTTTATTGGCTTTACTTTTTTGTGTGTATTATTAGTCCCCTTGACGTCACTTGCATCACTTTTTCTGTGTCGTGATTACGTGATACAGCTTGGCTCGTACATAATGACATGGTCATGTGATATAGTGCGGGCAGCTTAAAAGCAAAAGTAATGGGCCGCCGGTTGAGGTGAGAACTGAGTGGCGTACAATTAGAAAGCCGGACGTGAACCTCAAACTAATTTAAACTGTAGGAGCCGACTAATCGCGCGCCAAGCGCTGAGTGAGCAGCACAGAGCCTAGAGTCAAACGCAACGCTGAGCGAGTGACACGAGTGAAGTACATGAATAAGCTTCAACTGGTGTGTGCTAACGAAGTTTAGCTTTCTTATTTCTAGCTTATACAGACTAGTTTTCTTATTCGTTTTAATGGACTAGCTTATGGGAGCTGTGGTTAATAATGCAATGTATTTCGAATATGTTACATTAATGAGAACGTGATTATTGTGAATTATGTAAAAATTGGAAAGCAACTGTAGCACTTTAGTAGTTGAAGTACTTTAAATTTGGACAAGTCCTTTCGCAATTTAAGTATTTTAGATTGGTTTTTTTTGTTAGTTTTTTGGTATACATCCATTGATCCATCCATCCATCCATCCATCCATCCATTTTCTTGACCGCTTATTCCTCACAAGGATCTCGGGGGGTGTTGGAGCCTATCTCAGCTGGCTTTGGGCAGTAGGCGGGGTACACCCTAGACTGGTTGCCAGCCAATGGCAAGGCCCACAGAGACGAACAACCATCCACACTCACAAGCACACCTAGGGACAATTCGCCCAATTAACCTGCTATGCATGTCTTTGGAATGTAGGAGGAGACCGGAGTGCCCGGAGAAGACCCACGCAGGCACGGGGAAAACATGAAAACTCCACCCAGGAAGGCTGGAGCCTGGACTCGAACCAGAGTCCTCAGAACTGGGAGGCGGACGTGCTAACCAGTCACCCACCGTGCCGCCCTCCATTGATCCAATACACTTTAATGTTGTCCAGTGGATTACTCAGACTGTTATGCACTTTATATGTGGGTGTTTGTTTGGGTATTAACTCTTTCAATCCCACGCATTTTCTGACAAGGTAACTCCAGAATCCCACCAGATTTCGCATATTTTCACCCATTTTCAATGCTTATTAGAATATTGTGTGCTATGACTAAATAGACATGGTGGGTGTCGTTTGAAAGATTGGGGTCTCCTCTTTCATTAGAAAAAAAAGTATGATTCTACCTTATTCTGTTCTTTAGTTATCATCATTTGAAAATGGCTTGATTTGACATAATTCAAGAATCTCGGGCAAAATAAGGAGAAATGAAGCTTTTTGTGAAATGATGCATTTTCTGCAAAACAGTGACTTTTACAGTAATATTTTTTGGTTTAGTGACAACTCAAATATCTCAACAGTCCTTGCCTTCCATAAAACATGAAAAAAAAAAATGAAAATGTGTTTTTGATAGCAAAATAAGGGTTTATTTACATATCTGATAGCGTGTGTAAACAGCAATATTTTCACATTTCACAAACTATTTACAAAATGTTGATTATTTACAGGAATGTTTGTGCATGTGTGTGGGTGTGCGTGTGCGTGCTCATTGTGTGCGTGCTCGTGCGTGTGCGTGCGTGCTCGTGCGTGTGCGCTATTTACGTACAATAGGTCGCTTGCACACCGTAATGCATCATGGGAGTTTTTCCTTCGGGCGCCATATTGGGTGTCCGCCGGTTCACAAGGTACACTCGCGAGTTACACGGTAGAGCTTATCAACCTGATGTAATTTTCGCAGTATTTTCACGATTTACCGGAAGATCAAAAACAACGATACAGGCAGAAGGTGTCTGTGTGGCGGGATTGATCCTAATTACGTCCTGACCAAGGGTGATTTTTTTTTTGACGGAGAACGCTTGCTGGCCAAATGTGACATCTCTGGACATTTTTCACTACCTCGTGTTGACAACATGCTCCATAACACGCCAACAAATCCCCGGAGGCTTACAATTATTTTGTAAGCGGGTGGATACAGAGTGTAAACTTTAACATCGCATCAGAAGAAACGGTTGCTGTTGCACGTAAGTAAACCACATGGTGTTGGTAATTCTGCACACAAAGATGTTGATTTGTTCTCAGGCTTCCTGTTATCATTGTGTTTACATGCACAGCTGGCTTTACCTGATGTGGTTTTTCTAATAATTTTATTAACAGGCAAATATGGCAGAGCGTATAAGAATAAAAAGTAACTGCACAGCCTCCCCGTGGCTTAATTAAATTTAATGCTACCCTTTCACTAGTTACATGTTACTTAATCAACTTATTCTAAATGGTTAAGGTTAACCACTCTCAGAGGACGTATTTTTAGTTTCAGTTTCCAGTACAATAAAACGTGTTCATGGTAACTACTGAGCATACTGACAGCTTTTCTTATGATCTCACGGTTAAGGAGGCTGTCACAACACCCAATTTCTGTCTGGTGCCAGATGGCAACAATTCCCATCACTTGTCACGACAACACCAATAGTATTACCAGGTATGTATGGCTTTACTTTTTGTAGTTTCTTATTTAATTCTATGTTTCATATTTTCATTACAATGTTTGTAATATTTTCAGATTCAGGCACAGATGAGTTTAACTGGACGGACTTCTGCGACTTTGTGGTGTGGACAAAGTGTGATTGAGCGAGTCCACCCAGATCGCTCGTTTTGGCCAGTTGGAAAAGCCAGAGTTTTTTTTTCCCAAAATCCCCTCCTTACCTGAACTGCTCGGGAGAGCATTTACTAGATCAGCAGTGGACTTCCAGTGTTCCTGCTCAGCCGCTGTCACCTACCACTTGCTCATGTACTTCAAAGATGCGGAATAAAGTAGTTTTTTGTGCTGCAGCAGATTGTAAAATCAAATGATATCACTTGAAGTGTGCCAATCTAGACTGCCAAAAGGACAGTGGTTTTGTGACAAGTGTGAAACAAGGATTATTGGGAAAACTGTAACACAGTACTGGTACTTGTCTTTCATTAAACAAATTTAAAAGAGAGCAACTTTTTCCTCTGTACATAGCATAATGAAAGTCATTGCGTACCCCATCAACATTACATCATACCGTCATCTCAGGATGGTAGGCAGTGGCACCTGTGCTAAAATAAACTACATTAATTAACAGTTCAATTTTTAACCCTGAAATTACATCTAATCATTATTCACTTCATTTTTTGTGCTTTTAGAAATAATAGAGATTTATGCCATTACTTTAAGAGGGACCATATTGCACATTGAGTCAAATCCTGTCATTTGTATTATGTATAGCTTTGTAAACAAACCCAACAATAGAATTTGTATAATCACTGCCTTTATTAGCGCCAAACAAACAGTCACATGTTGTCCTCCTCCAATGCTTTGATGCTCGCCTTCGTTTCCATCATGTCATTGGCAATCAAGTCGGTGTGGCATGAGATCCCTAAAGAAAAAAATAAAGAAAAAATCACAAAAAAATACGGTACCAGTAATAGGTTTAATATAGTAAAGTAGTATAGTTTTTTTGTCAGTGTAAAAGAAATGTACACATTTTGTTGCATTTTTTAATGTATGAACATTGCTACAGGCAAATACTTATTTCTATAAACACTTCCAAATGTCTCTAAAATATAAGGTGCGTGTACACACACAAACAAACACATACATTCACTCATGCATACAATATATCATGTAATGAATTCTGAGTGGCATACCAGAGTCAATGATGTCAGCAGTACTTGAGGGTACAGGTTACCGGAGCCATCTGGCTGCATAACTGCAACAATCTCTGCCACTTCGAGTCGTCTTTTCTTTGCTTGTCTCTCCTGTGCACGTTCATATCTTGGCACCGACTGGGCTGAGACATAGATGTTGTAACTTGGGACCCAACTTTAATGTTGGAGCACAGTCGGGATGATTGGACAGAAAAACGGGCGCAGGGCGACCTGTTAACATAAACAAATATATAAACAAATAAAATATGGAAAGACTGGTTATTTTACCGCAGTAGGGTGGCCGTGAATAAGTTCTTTAGCATGATGTGTAGGCTACTGGGGGTCTGTTTTCTTGCATCACCCCCGGGGGTCTGTTTTCTTGCATCAGCCCCTTCTGTCTCTTTTTTTTCCAAGTTTACATTTTGCCACCAAAAAACATGTTATCGGCATTAAAAGCCCAAGACTAATCAATCCAATTTCAGCAGTAAACACTTTGCACTGGCACTACTTGGGTGAAAATGTTCGATGTTAGCTTTCGGCTAACGTCCGCTAGCCAGCTTGTACTACCGAACTTGCTTGCTCATGAATCCAAAACATAAGCAACTTGCCCATATATGGGCGGTCGAAACGTTATTAATCCTCATGCATTAAATAAAGATAAACAAGCTTACCGCTCACAAAGTGATCGCTGCACACACTAGCCCAAAGTAACGACTTCCCTCCGGAGTCCGCACTCCTCTGTCTCCAGGCCCTGGTTCCTAATTATTTTCGGAATTCGGAAAAAAGACCGACCATTTTCCCCCTTGGCTTTGTTCGAACAGCCAACGATGCAGCAACAATGTACCATTTTAAACGCAGAAAACAAACGTGATAGATACGTGTTAGACCGAATCGCTACGTAAATGGAGGCCACCCAGCATGGCGACTACGAGAAATCCGAGGCGGAAGTGACGACATGTGCAAGCGACCTATACAGGGAAATAGCTCCATTTTCACATTTGATAAACTATTTACAAATTTGGGGTTATTTACAAAATATGCATGCATGAATGGGTGCATGGGTTTTGTTTTGAAACCCAATAGTGTCTTTTGTGTGATCGCGTGTGAAGCTTTCTTCTGCGTTCAGGGGGACACTGCAAGATGTTCACACGCTTGTGCCTCTGCCAGTGTAGTACCTGCTTCTGTAAATTACAGAAAATACTGTGATCAAGATGTAATTTTTATTATTGTTGCAAGGTATTGTGATTTTTTTTACCTCTCGGTCGCACTGCGTGTGACTGCGAAGGGGCCATTTGTGTACGCTGCCCCAACTGTAATCGAATGTTGTGCAACATGCGTTAGTTAGTACGAGGTTACAGACATTGCACATACAGTATACAGAAGCATGTCTGTGAATATTCTCATCCATCCAAGTCATTTCATCCCTGTCACATTCAATATACTGAACTAGTACAATTGTGATCACTCGATTTACAGAATGCTAAACGTTAGCTTACCTCCGGGGCTTCCAGGAGCTTTCGGGGATAAATCGCTGCTGCTGCTACCTTTGCCACACTTGAATTGATCTGTTCAACTGGTGAAGGCGGCTCGAATTCGCCAAATTCGTCACGGATTCCTCGTCAGATGACGTGGACTGGTCAGAGATACGACGATGCAAACTTTCACTCCGTGTCTCAGAGAACGCCGGAGGCGGTGGCTTCTGAAGTGGGCGCCCGTGACGTTTTTGTCGCTTTTCACACACTCTTATGCAGAATCCGGCTCCTTGATCTTTCTATTCGTCATCTCTTGACCGATTGTGACAAAGGCTCTGCTCAAAAGCGTGAGCTTTTGTTTTTAGCGGCCTCCGGTTAGCCGCCGTTAGCACTCGTCTTTTCTCCCCCAGCCACCGGCCCCCACCACTCCGCCTTTACTAGGAAATCACATCCTTCTCGGGTAAAGAGACCATCACTGCCATCAAGAGGGCACAGTTCGTCACTACAGTGCTTCACGGGCTTAATATTCAGAGGGAAACTGCCCAAGAGTCTCATCCACCCATTCATAAAAAAAAAAACACATTTGACGAACTTTTTCGTCTTCGGGTGACGCCCACCGGGTGTCACATGACGAACTAGTTCGTCGGCGGATTGCAAAGAGTTAATCTAACTGAATTTTGAGACTTTTAATGTGGTAAATATTGTATTTGTATGGAAGAATATTTGAACATTTAAACTTTTGGATTCATCCATCCATCCATCTTCTTCCGCTTATCCGAGGTCGGGTCGCAGGGGCAGCAGCTTTAGGAAGGAAACCCAGACCTCCCTCTCCCCAGCCACTTCAACCAGCTCCTCCGGCGGGATCCCAAGGCATTCCCAGGCCAGCCGAAAGACATAGTCTCTCCAGCGTGTCCTGGGTCGTCCCCGGAGCCTCCCGCCATGCCCGGAACACCTCCCCAGGGAGGCGTCCAGGAGGCATCCGAACCAGATGCCCGAGCCACCTCAGATGGCTCCTCTCAACGCGGAGGAGCAGCGGCTCGACTCTGAGTCCCTCCCGGATGACCGAGCTTCTCACCCTATCTCTAAGGGAGAGCCCGGACACCCTGCGGAGGAAACTCATTTCGGCCGCTTGTATCCGGGATCTTGTTCTTTCGGTCACGTCCCACAGCTCGTGACCATAGGTGAGGGTCGGAACGTAGATTGACCGGTAAATCGAGAGCTTCGCCTTTTGGCTCAGCTCTCTCTTCACCACGACGGACCGATACAGAGTCCGCATCACTGCAGACGCTGCACCGATCCACCTGTCGATCTCCCACTCCATCCTGCCCTCACTCGTGAACAACACCCCAAGATACTTAAACTCCTCCATTTGGGGCAGGATCTCATCCCCGACCCGGAGAGGACACTCCACCCTTTTCCCACTGACGACCATGGTCTCGGATTTGGAAGTGCTGATCTTCATCCCAACCGCTTCACACTCGGCTGCGAACCGCTCCAGTGAGAGTTGGAGATCACGGCTTGATGAAGCCAACAGCACCACATCATCTGCAAAGAGCAGAGATGCAATGCTGAGGCCACCAAACCGGACCCCCTCAACGCCTCGGCTGCGCCTAGAAATCCTGTCCATAAAAGTTATGAACAGAATCAGTGACAAAGGGCAACCTTGGCGGAGTCCAACCCTCACTGGAAACAAATCCGACTTACTGCCGGAAATGCGGACCAAACTCTGGCAACGGTTGTACAGGGACCGAACAGCCCGTATCAGAGGGTACGGTACCCCATACTCCCGAAGCACCCCTACAGGACTCCCCGAGGGACACAGTCGAACGCCTTCTCCAAATCCACAAAACACAAGTGGATTGGTTGAGTGAACTCCCACGCACCCTCGAGGATCCTGCGGAGGGTGTAGAGCTGGTCCACTGTTCCACGGCCAGGACGAAAACCACAATGCTCCCCCTGAATCCGAGATTTGACTTCCCGACGGACCCTCATCTCCAGCACCCCTGAATAGACCTTACCAGGGAGGCTGAGGAGTGTGATCCCTCTGTAGTTGGAACACACTCTCCAGTCCCCCTTCTTAAAAAGGGGGACCACCACCCCGGTCTGCCAATCCAGCGGCACTGTCCCCGATGTCCACGCGATGTTGTAGAGGCGTGTCAACCACGACAGCCCCACAACATCCAGAGTCTTTAGGAACTCCAGGCAGATCTCATCCACCCCCAGGGCCCTGCCACCGAGGAGCTTTCCAACCACCTCAGTGACTTCGACCCCAGAGATAGGAGAGCCCACCTCAGAGTCCCCAGACTCTGCTTCCTCAAAGGAAGACGTGTCGGTAGAATTGAGGAGGTCTTCGAAGTATTCCCCCCACCGCTTCATGACGTCCCGAGTCGAGGTCAGCAGTACCCCATCGCCACTATACACAGTGTTAATGGTGCACTGCTTTTCCCTCCTGAGATGCCGGATGGAGGACCAGAATTTCTTCGATGTCGTCTGGAAGTCGTTTTCCATGGCCTCACCGAACTCCTCCCATGCCCGAGTTTTTGCCTCAGCAACCGCCTAAGCCGCGTTCCGCTTGGCCATCCGGTACCTGTCAGCTGCCTCCGGAGTCCCACAGGCCAAAAAGGCCCGATAGGACTCCTTCTTCAGCTTGACGGCATCCCTTACCGCTGGTGTCCACCAGCGGGTTCGAGGATTGCCGCCGGGTTCGACAGGCACCGACCACCTTACGTCCACAGCTCCGATCGGCCGCCTCAACAATGGAGGCGCGGAACATGGCCCATTCGGACTCAAATATCCCCCGCCTCCCCCGAGACAAGGGAGAAGCTCTGCCGGAGGTGGGCATTGAAACTCTTTCTGACAGGGGACTCCGCCAGACTTTCCCAGCAAACCCTTACAATACGTTTGGGTCTGCCAGGTCAGACCGGCATCTTCCCCCACCATCGGAGCCAACACACCACCAGGTGGTGATCAGTTGACAGCTCCGCCCCTCTCTTCACCGGAGTGTCCAAAACATGCGGCCACAAATCCGATGACACGACTACAAAGTCGATCATCGAACTGCGGCCTAGGGTGCCCTGGTGCCAAGTGCACATATGGACACCCTTATGTTTGAGCATGGTGTTCGTTATGGACAATCCGTGACGAGCACAGAAGTCCAATAACAGAACACCGGGTTCCGATCGGGGGGGGGGGGGCGTTCCTCCCAATCACGCCCCTCCAGGTTTCACTGTCATTGCCCACGTGAGCGTTGAAGTCTCCCAGCAGGACGAGGGAGTCCCCAGGGGGAGCGCTCTCCAGCACACCCTCCAAGGACTCCAAAAAGGATGGGTACTCTGAACTGCTGTTTGGTGCATATGCACAAGCAACAGTCAGGACCCGTACCCCCACCCGAAGGCGGAGGGAGGCTACCCTCTAGTCTACCGGGGTGAACCCCAACGTACAGGCGCAGAGCCGGGGGGCAATAAGCATGCCCACACCTGCTCTGCGCCTCTCACCGTGGGCAACTCCAGAGTGGAATAGAGTCCAACCCCTCTCGAGAGGACTGGTACCAGAGCCCAAGCCGTGTGTGGAGGCTTTTGGATTGTGAGACTGATATTTATAACAGTTTTTTTTAATATCTAGTCTCCTGGATATGATAATGTGTGCACACTAGAATATTGATTGGCCCTGTTTTGTGAGTGGATGGTGAGCTAGTAGCCTATTCTGGGCCTGAAGCCTGGACTGGACTGTACCTGGAGTCAAAACAGCTTGAATCTGCTCTGCTCTGCTCGGGCCGGTAGGAGGTTGCATGTAGTGCAGCCGGTCCCTTTTTTGCCGGCAGTCTATAAGATGAAATACATTTTGCTTACGCAGGCTTTTTGTTTGTTGTGAAGTTGGCTTACACATATCAACTGTATTTTTTCTTCCTAAAGTAAACCATTAGGCTAGCCCATCAATTTGTGTTAAATCGCATGCTTTATAACGGCTACTGTAGGTTCTCAAAAATAAAGCTCTTGTGAAAAATTAATACTGGATACTGGTAAATAATAGCCTTTTGAGTAACTCAAATATGTGCCAAAAAAAAGAGGGTTGAAATTGTTTACTCAATTTAACCACTGTCCACTCACCATATATAAGATGTTGGGGTAGCTGTGCTCCCCACCTCTGGAACTCATTAGCACCTCAACTCAGAAACATAGACTCTTTAACACAATTTAAAGCTCAACTCAAAAAACACCTGTTTAAAGCTGTATATCCTACTTAAATGACATTCTGCTTTTCCACACCCCAACCCCACTTTTTTCCCTCTCTCAATATACTGTATGGCATGGGTGTCAAACATACGGCCCGCGGGTCGTATCAGGCCCACAAAGGTGTTTAATCCGGCCCGTGAGATGATTTTGTAAAAGTTAAAAAAAAATTAGTAGTCAGATCAATTAATCACCTGGCCACAATCAAAACATATAAATTTGTAATTTCACAAGCAATCCTCAAATGAGCAATGCAACTTGTACATGGAATTGCCCTAGATATGATTATTTTCCACACCACCCAAAGTTATGGTTTGTTTAAAAAATAAAATAATATCATAGACCGACATAAATGTTGTTAAATAGGGACGTAACAACATCCAAACATCACGATACGATATTATCACGATATGAAACTCATAATACAATAATTATCACGATATTGTGGGGAGGCGATATTTAAAAGAGGTCACAATATTGTAAAAGGAATGAGCTCATACTAAAAAAAAAAGCACAATATTGTGCTGTTGTACATTACATCAATGTTAGTTTATTATTATTAGTGTTGTTTTTTTATTATTATGCTATTATTATTATGTTATGTTGTTAATGCATGCACACATCGAGTTCTTCCACATAATGGCTTGCTTCACGGGCATATTATGTTCCCCAGTATCTGACAATTAACGTAGATTTTAAACCTAGAAGGGCCACAACATCCCGAATGAAAATTAAATTGAACTAAAAAACTAGCCACCAGAGGGTCCTAGAACTGCACGAATGGAAATCAACCCGACTTTTTTACAGATGTGTTGCATTTAAATATCGTGAACATGACAATAACGATATTGTGGCAGTTTTAATATCACGTAATTGCGCTTATCGTTATATCCCTAGTGTTAAATCCGACAAACAATGAATTACTGGTAACAAACACATTTGACAAGGATTAACATCCTTAAAACTTCATTAACAGCGCCACACAATGTATTCTGGGAACAATATATATGCAAAACAGGAAGCTACAACATGTCCGGAACTCATACAGGCAAAGTGTTTCTGCGTTCCATTTGTATTTGTGTTATTTTTTGGAACAATACAATTACAGTTGAGCCCCGTAATGTGGGCCTGGCCCACAAATAGCGAAAATCTACGTATAATTTATGCCAACTGTTTTTAAGTTATATGCCATGATTTTACCGATCCGGCCCACTTGGTAATATATTTTCCTTCAAGCGGCCCTTGAGCTAATATAATGTTTGACACCCCTGCTGTATGGTGTCCTTGAGTGCCAAGAAAGGTGCCTTTAAATATAATCCATTATTATTATTTTGTAACATTTTATTATTATTATTTTAAATATGAGAAAAAAATTCTCGTTAATAAAATGCCGAGGTATCGGATCGGGACTCGGAATCGGCCGATCTCAAAATGAGGTGACTTGGACTCGAACCCGGGTCCAAAAAACTGTGATCGGGACATCCCTAGTAGTAGTAGTAGTAGTAGCAGAGGTCATAGCTGTAAAGTGTGTTCCACTCAGAATGATGTTGAAACTTCCCTGCTTTTTCAACGCCCCCATCCAATAGTGTGACTCCTTTTTTTTTTTTTTTTTTTTTTTGGAGATGCCATGGGCCGCTAATGGCCCCATGGAAACCCATGAACTGAACCACAATCATTTACAAAGGTTCTATTTCATGAGTGTTTTTTTTCCTCTCAATTATACAGATAATTCTTGCATGTGCAGAGAGCACCATAATAAAAACATTACATGTTCAATTAGCTATCCTCCATTAAGGCCTAATTATATTTGTACCTACTAGACTAAACTACTGGGACAACTTAACTGCATCTTAACTGCATAAGTAACCCAGAAACATTGGCATGGCATCCTAGAAACTTACTTCTGGATAATATGTGTTGAGAGACATTCCTACATTGTGAGAGAGAGCTTGTACTTAAATTGTGACATAATTCATATCCAGTAACAGTCTCTTTCTCTCTCTCTCTCTCTCTCTCTCTCTCTCTCTCTCTCTCTCTCTCTCTCTCTCTCTCTCTCTCTCTCTCTCGCTCTCTCTCGAAAGGAGCATAATATCCCAAAGTCGCACTTCTTCATATACCTTCAAATACGTAGTTTTGCTCCTAAACATTTCCACTCTTGTCCCAAACCACCAGACAAACATTTTTCATATGATTTGGTAAACTTGAATCTCTGGAATAGGGGTCTTATCTCCAAGATTTGGAATATAATTCGAAACATCGACCCTCCAACACATACTAGAACTCGGGAGGCTTGGGAACACGATTTAAGCATCACACTTAGGGATGCTGTCTGGACTACATGCATCACCATTCACCAACATACATACATCCTCAATCTGTGTAAAGACATGGGCTAATACAATTTAAGATATTCCATAGGATCCATTATTCAAACTGGCAAAAATACATCCATCAGTTCACCCCATCTGTCCAAGGTGTGGTAACTCTGTCACTAGGACACGTTTTGCTCCTGCTCCATCCTTAAAGAATTCTGGCACTCTATATTTCATTGTTTGTCGGCTCCATGTAGTGCACTTCTCGACCCTAACCCGGTCACTGCCATATTTGGGTTTATGCCAGAGGGCATGCTTGTTCCAAGCGCTCAATGTAAAGCAGTGGCTTCCGGTAGCCTCATTGCACGTAGGCTGATTTGATTGACTTGGAAATCCAGTAAGTGCCTACCATTTGAGGAGATGGATACAGGAGATTGTCTTTGCTCCAATTAGAAAGAATTCAACAGAAATTAAATGAGTCAGGTCATAGATTTACAACTGTATGGTCCCCCTTTATTGACTCTGTGAAGGGGCAAGATTTGTAATTGGCCATATTGCTGATGTGATGTGAACTGCCATCTTGGAGTTTTTTGCTGAATGTTATCATTGAGGACTTTTTTGTACACATTGTCATTCATTTATTTACTTGGATGTTATCACTTTCTGTGCATGCCATGTATGTGTTTTTTTTCTCTCTCTTGGTCCTAGGGGTGAGTTTATGACGGTTGCATGTTAATATGTCTGTTGATGTGCGGTGAATAATTTGTCTTTACATATTTGAAATTGATAAAGTTAAAAAAAAAAGTATCTAGGGATCAAATAAGACAACAGCTACATAATACATACTCAAAAAAAAACAGCCATGACGAGGAGCTTCTCAGGTCAATTTTTTTTTTTTTTTTTTAGTACTCGGGGTGAACCGATCACAATTTTCCAGCCAATCACGATCCCCGATCTTTCAAAAAGTCTGACCAGCCAATCACAATTTTTGCCAATGACAATTTTTGGAGAGTCAATGTTTCTGTCAGGATCCTGCTCTCAGTATGTGTGTTTGGTGTTTTTTCAGTGGGGGAGTGAAGTGGGCGTGTCCACCTGCGCCACACCTGAGGCGCATTTCCATAATCAAGAGGTCTTTAAAAGGACTCCCGGCGCGACAGATCATTGTCGGATTATTTCTTGCACGCAGCCCTTGCTCAAGACGTTCTCTAGACCTTTTGTTCCTGAATCTTAGTCTTGCGTTCTAGTATAGTCTTGTTTTGATTTGATAAGTTAGTATTTTTTCACGTGTATCTGCCACGGCGCTTTCTGTTTTGTATATAGTTAGATTGTAGTGTGTGTATTGTGAATAGATAGATCCAGCTTGCGTTGTAAGTATTTTTTGTTAACCCCTGTTTCTCCTTGCCTTTTGCAAGTGTTTTTTGTTATTTACTTTTTATGTTGTTTTTTTCTCCTGGCATCTGAGCCAGCGTTTTGCGTTTGGTGGGTTTCTGAATAAACCTCATCTAAATTGTATTTTCCTGTCTGGGCCTACATTTTCTGGGATCCACTTTTTCACCGACAGCCGTCGATACGTTACAGTTTCGAATTATATTCTAAGTATTGGAGATAAGACCGCCTAAGTTTACCAAATCATGTGAAAAATGTTTTTTTGGTGGTTTAGGACAAGAGTGGAAATGTTTAGAAACAAAACTATGGATTTGAAGGTATCTGAAGAAGTGGGACTTTGGGATATTATGCTCCTTTACAAGCATTTCAAAAGAAAAAAAAATAACTTTTCATCGAACAGATCCTCGAAGAAAACCAATCCATGTCGGCGCCAGCCAGCAAAATTTGAATCTGTTAGATAAGGCGCAAAAGAATGGTTATCCTAATAGAGCACGGCTGGGCAAACTCGGTCCTCGAGGTTTTTGGATGTTTCCCTTTTCCAACTAGCTACTCAGCAAACTCTGCATAAGCCTGATAATGATCCTGTTGATTGGAATCATCTTGTGTTGGAAGAGGGAAACCTCCAAAACCCTAAACCTGAAAGCTAAAGAAGCCGTCCAGCTTTACAAACGGCGGATCAAAAGGCAACGAGTATCATTATTGTGTTATGGATTCCTATAAATGAGACAAAATATATTTAATTTGTGCCTAGTTTTATACTTGAGTGTCCACATATTGTTCATCTTCGCCGAATAAATACTGCATTTTGCATCTGTGTTTTGATACCTGCTGGCACTTGTGTACGCAGTAGCTATAGTTAAAAGTCCTATCCTGACAGCTCCATTAAAGGTGCTACAACGCTAGTATACTACGTAACATGACTGCATGTTTCTCCAATACTGGCAGTGATTCCGTTTAATTCACACAGCGGCGGCGCTCCACCGCTCCTAAATCCGAAGCGCCGCTCGAAAGTAAAAAAAAAAAAGCCAGCTGGGATAGGCAGTTCTGATCAGGTTTGTTAACAGAAAGAAAAAGATTGCTCGACTAAGAGACCGTCACAAGGTTCGTGGTAAACATGTCTACATCAACGAAAATCTCACCAGACGGAATGCTGACATCGCCAAAAAGGCACGACAAATGAGAAAGAATGGACTTATCGAAAGCACGTGGACAAAAGACTGCCGAATTTGTATTCAAACTAAAGATAACTCTGGTCAACAAAAAACATGAATCATGAAAAGAATGGAAGAATTGGCGGAGCTTGAGAGACATCAACAGTAACTCACAACATCACTAATTACCCAAAATTGGAGTTGTATATGATTACTTGCTGACATTGCCAAGACTAACTCTTGTTGATACACTTGCATTAAGAACATGTATTGCTGTTGCCATATGAATCTAAATATTGTCTGGCTCTAATTCTGTTGGACATTTGTTGTAACAGTCAAGGCTACATGATAAGGCTGTATTGTGGCTACAATGAATCTCCTTTCAATACGCAAAATGGGGGTTGGTGGTCTGGTGCCTGGAATGCGGCTGGCGTGGGCCACTCTGCTGGGTGAGCTGGCCGTGGTAGCGCTCAGGAGTCCTCTATCAAGAACTACAAGTAGCTGGCAACAGTGATGGCTGAGCTGACTAGAATCGAGGCAATATTGCTTGAAAGCAATGGGCACAATGCAAGCCGATCTACTCTTCTGAAAGCCACAACATGTGTGAAAGCTGATCCGAGGTCAGGAAGACGCTACTGGTGAACGAGAAAAAATGCGCTTGCCTTGGCTGCTCTCCTGGCGGGGTGGGCTTGCTGGTCGCGTCTGGGGACCAATTCACCAGTTCCAAATGACTGGGATCCGCAATCTACACACGGACATTCAAGAGGAACTGAGCGAGCAGTGTCTGGGATAGTATAGGATGGATAACGATAAAAATCAATGACTATTCTAAATAATGTATATGACTGATGCGTTATAGTAATGGGTCGTGGGGGACGGGTCTCGAATAAGCTATCGGCTTCTACCTGTGAGTCCTTCTTTCGGATGTCAATGTTGCTAATGATGTGATGTGATCGATGTAAGCTGTAATGTGTCCGAAAGGAAAAACTGAATAAAACAAAACAAACAAAAATAATGGAATGTGTACTTTCCACCGTGCTTGCAGGATTGAGATGTGAGAATAGGTTTTAGTACATCATAACGACACCATCGCTGTTACAGAGATAACCTAAAAACACACTTTTAATGGATATTCACATGCACAAAACAGTGCTATGACTGTGCTGTGAACCATGCTGACACATCCTTCAAGTTGTTCGTCTATAGGAGTGTTAGAGAAAGCCATTCTGAGTGTCCCTGAGAGTCCAATATCCTCAGGGGGAAACTGAGAGTGCTAGCTGAATGGCAAAATAGTTTTGTGGCAAGCTGAGTGTTAATGGAGATATAAACTCTTGGGGATAGCACCTACAGTGAATTAGTGTGTGCGTGCGTGCGTGCGTGCGCGTGTGGTGTATGTGTGCGCGTGTCTGCCTTTTTGCAGTTTTGGCAGATGTTTCTATCATTACATTTAGGCCTATGCTTGTAAATCATTTATTGCCTTTGCAGTCCCAATGATTATGCCTTCCACAGGCATGCAGTGTTAATGGGGTAGATGCCACGGACTTTCGACTCCGTAAGTTACACACCTAGCTGTTTCCAGTTCCTATAGGCCCTGTCCCAATACTCCCACCGTCTCAGTTGGTGTCTCAGTTCTCCGAAGTGCATTGGGAAACTGAGACACCCTACACATTCGCACCCATCAATGGGAACGCGCAAATGAGGGGCACAAGGGTGGAAGTGTGAGTATTAGAACACGGCCTATATGTCGCTCCAGTAACTGGAAACAGCATAGGTGTATTAATTACAGAAGTCCCGCTGCCTCCATGCCATAAAAAACTGCCATGGATAAGTGTTTTTGTGGATTTACAAAAAGCATTTGACACCTTAGATCAGGGGTGTCAAACTCGCGTTAGCTTAGGGGCCGCATGGAGGAAAATATATTATCAAGTGGGCCGCATCGGAAAAATAACGGTATATAACTTAAAAACAATTGCTGTCATTTATACGCAGATTTTCGTGGACCAGACCTAAATTACGGAGCTCAATTGTAATCATATTGTTCCGAAAAATAACACAAATGCAAATAGAACACAGCAACACTTTGCCGGTATACATTCTGGACGTGTGAAATCGACCTGTTTTGCATATATATTGTTCCCAGAATGCATTGCATGGCGCAGTTAATGATGTTATAAGGACGTTTAACCTTGTCATATCTATTTGTGTTACCAGTAATTGAATTTGTGTCGTATTTAACACATTTATGTTGGTGTATGATTACAAAAAATAATAATAATAATTAAACAAACTGTAGTTAAAGTTGTGTGTAAAATAATGACATCCCGGACGACGATTCCCTGGACAAGTTGCATTGGTCATCTGAGGACTGCTTGTGAAATTACAAAGTTATATGTTTTGATTGTGGCTGGCTGATTAATTAGTTGGACATTACAAATTTTTATTTTTATTTTATTTATTTATTTTTTTTATTTTTATTTTTTTGACTTTACAAAATTATCTCGCGGGCCGGATTAAACCCATTTGCGGGCCTGATCCGGCCCGCGGGCCGTATGTTTGACACCCCTGCCTTAGATCATAAAATATTATTGTATAAATTGTTTAAATATGGTGTAATAAGTGTCACACATCAATGGGTTACTAGTTATTTAAAAAATAGAAAACAATATTTTGAATTCAATAGTAGACAGTCAACACTAGGGTTGGCTACCTTTCACAACCGATACTGTTCCGATACTCGGTACCTGGGAATCGATGCCGGTACCGGTACCAATTTTCGGTAATTTTGTGCTCTTGTTAGGGCCCGAGCAGCGACCGCTGAGAGGTCCCTATTGTTTTTGTAAAAATTCTTATTATTATTATTATTATTATTATTATTATTATTATTATTATTATTATTAGGGCCCGAGCAGCGGCGGCGGCGGTGCCGCTGCGAGGCCCTATTGTTTTTGTAGGAATTCTTATTATTATTATTAGGGCCCGAACAGCGGCGGCACCGGCGGCAGTGCCGCTGCGAGGCCCTATTGTTTTTGTAGGAATTCTTATTATTATTAGGGCCCGAGCAGCGGCGGCGGCGGTGCCGCTGCGAGGCCCTATTGTTTTTGTAGGAATTCTTCTTATTAGGGCCCGAGCAGCGACCGCTGCGAGGTCCCTATTGTTCCTGAAGGAATTCTTATTATTAGGGCCCGAGCAGCGGCGGCGGCGGTGCCGCTGCGAGGCCCTATTGTTTTTGTAGGAATTCTTCTTATTATTAGGGCCCGAGCAGCGGCGGCGGCGGTGCCGCTGCGAGGCCCTATTGTTTTTGTAGGAATTCTTCTTCTTCTTCTTCTTTTTCTTCTCCGCAAACAATCGCATTTTTGAGACACTAAACGTGAACGAAAACTCACCAAACTTTACACGCACATCAGGCCTGGCGAAAAATTTGATATTTTAAAGTCGCCATACATGATAACAGAAAAATGGCTCCTTAGCGCCCCCTACATAGGTTAAACGGATCCCTGTCCCGCTACGATTGTCCGACGGCTATGAAAATTGTGTGGCACCTGTAGCACATCCCAATGAACAAAAACCTCTTTGAAGTGTGTACCCTAAAATAGACAGAAAGTGAGGTATGAGTATTTAAATGTCCAATTTTTGCCAATTTTTGCACATTTACAGGGGTCATACTTTTGCCCGCTTCTCCTACACGGTTAACCCGATTGACTTCAAACTTGGGATGTACCATCTCAACACCTGGGACAACATCATTGTGAAAAATGAAAAGTTTTTGATATACTATATGACGGCGGCGGCGCATCAAATTTAGAGTTTAAAAATTCTTACTTCACGAGGCATTGCCGGTTGTACGTTTAATCTAGAGCTACGAAAATTGGTACACATATGTAACAGACTATGACCTACAAAAAACTCTTTTTGAACCATATGCTAAACCTAACAGGAAGTCCACCATTTTGATTTATTTTGGAACGTGTTGCCATTTTTTTGGCCATTTCATTGGGGCCTTATTTTAACGAACTCCTCCTACAGTGTTTATCCGATCATCTTCAAACTTGGTGTGATTCATCTTAAGATGTTGAAGATGAAAAGTTATTGAAAGCTTTGTATTTCGTCGCACACTGTTGTCATGGCATGCACTGTTTTTAAAGGAAAAAAAATATCCTTAAAGAAGCATTCCCATTTGTACGAAGCAGCTAGAGCTACGAAAATTTATAGACATATGTAACAGCCCAAGATGTACAAAAAAGTCTCTTGGTGCCCTGTGCTAAACCCAACAGGAAGTCCCCCAGGGGCCGGGCATCACATTTTGAGCTAAAAAAACTCCTCTTTAACAAAGCATACCCGGCTGTACGTTTCACCTAGAGTTACCAAAATTTGTAGAGGTATATAACAGCCCTCGAGGTACAAAAAACTCTTTTTGAACCATATGCTAAACCTAACAGGACGTCCGCCATTTTGATTTCCTTTGGAATGTGTTGCCATTTTTTTTGGCCATTTCATAGGGGTCATATTTTAACAAACTCCTCCTACAGAGTTTATCCGATCATCTTCAAACTTGGTGTGATTCATCTTAAGATGTTGAAAATGAAAAGATATTGAAAGTTTTTTATTTCGTCACACGCTGTTGTCGTGGCATGCACTTTTTGCAAAGGAAAAAAAATCTTATTAATGAAGCATTCCCAGTTGTACGAAGCAGCTAGAGCGACGAAAAATTGTAGACATATGTAACAGTCCAGGATGTACAAAAAAGTCTCTTGGTGCCATGTGCTTAACCTAACAGGAAGTCCCCCAGGGGCCGGGCATCACATTTTGAGCTAAAAAAACTCCTCTTTAACGAAGCATTCCCGGTTGTACGTTTCACCTAGCGCTATGATAATTTTCAGGCATACATAAGAGCCCATGATGTACAAAAAAGTCTCTTGGAACCATGTGCTAAACCAAACAGGAAGTCTGCCATTTTGATTTATGATGGGGTTTGTTGCCATTTTTTGTGGCCTTTTTCAGGGGTCATATTTTAACGAACCCCTCCTACAAAATTTATCCGACTGTCTTCAAACTTGGTGTGTTTCATCTTAAGATGTTTAAGATGCAAAGTAATCTAAAGTTTTTTATTTTGTAACACGCTGTTGCCATAGCAATGCATTGTTTGTCAAGTGCTGCTTTTTTTTTTTTTTATACACATGAAAACTCATGAAACTTTGCAAACACATCAGACTTGTCATGAACATGAATTTTCAGAGATTTATTGTGCAATTTGCAATAAATAGCGCCCTCTAGACATTTTTATGAAGCATTTCCGATTGTATGATTATGCTAGACCTACAAAAAAGTATTATGTAGCCATTTGCCAAACCAAAGAGGAAGTCCGCTATTTTGATTTTATTTTGGGAATTATACATCATTTTTGGCCTTTTTCATTAAACTTTGCACAGACAAGGCATGGAAAAAACTAACATTTTAAATGGTCCTTGTTCCATGTAACAGTTGTCAAGTGCTGCTTTTTTTTTTTTTTTATACACATGAAAACTCATGAAACTTTGCAAACACATCAGACTTGTCATGAACATGAATTTTTCAGAGATTTATTGTGCAATTTGCAATAAATAGCGCCCTCTAGACATTTTTATGAAGCATTTCCGATTGTATGATTATGCTAGACCTACAAAAAAGTATTATGTAGCCATTTGCCAAACCAAAGAGGAAGTCCGCTATTTTGATTTTATTTTGGGAATTATACATCATTTTTGGCCTTTTTCATTAAACTTTGCACAGACAAGGCATGGAAAAAACTAACATTTTAAATGGTCCTTGTTCCATGTAACAGTACCCCAACGTGCCAGTACCCTGATGTGCAAGTAACCCAACGTTGTGCTCAATAGCGCCCTCTATGCATTTTTATGGAGCATTTCCAATTGTATGATTCAAGCGATACACAACTAAAGATGACTTGACCAAGATTTATGAAAACTGGGAGGCATACCTATTAGCTTAAGACCTACAAAAGGTATTCTGTAGCCGTATGCTAAACCTAAAAGGAAGTCCACCATTTTGAATTTATTTTGGGAATTGCACACCATATTTTGCGTTTTGATTAAACTTTGCACACACTAGGCTTGTCAAAAACATTTTAGATGGTCCTTGTCCTATTTGACAGTACCCCAACGTGCCAGTACCCCGACGTGCAAGTACCCCAACGTGGCCCGGGTTGCGAGGGCCCTTTATAGCTGCTCGCAGCTCTAGTTATTCTTCTTCTTCTTCTTCTCTGTAAACGATCGCATTTTTGAGGGCCTAAACATTTACGAAAACTCACCAAACTTTGCAGTCTCTTCGGGCCCGGCGAAAAATTTGATATTATGTAGTTGCCATAACAATGCGACTCTATAGCGCCCCCTAGCGTAGAAAAATAAAAACCAATCCCGGCCCGTTTGACCTAGAGCTACGAAAATTGCCAGGCACGTGTAGCACCCCGAGACGCACAAAAAAGTCAGTGGAAGCCATTTCCTAAAATGTACAGGAAGTGAGCTATGAATTTTTGAATGTCCAATTTTGGCCCATTTTGGCCCATTCACTGTGGTCATACTTTTTCCCCCTTTGCAAATATTTTTCAGCCAGTTGACTTCAAACTTGCCATGTGTCATCTCAAGACCCAAGACAACAACTGGGCAAAATATCTTGACTTTTCGAAATACTATATGACGGGGGTGGGGCATCAAATATTGCCTTTAAAATTTAATTTGTCCAGAAAGGCAAAATGCTGAATAACTCCCATGAACAAGCTCCAAAAAATCTCAAACTTCTCATGCAACTTAATAGTCACGGCCTGAAAACATCTATATGATACAATTCTGTTATATATATAGCGCCACCTGGTGGTGACAATAAATGTCATACTTTCCGTTTTTAGCTACTGTGCCAAGCTCTTTGAAGGGATCCAGTTGAAAATTAGTCAGACAAGCCTTAAGATGTTGATCATGCCCCACACCGAATATTGTAACTTTTCGCCAAAGGGCGTGGCCTCTACGGTGCCGCAAAGTCTGGTAATTTTTCGTGGCAATAAAAGCTGCTTTTACTTGATCCAGGTAATCCTATCTTCTCAAAATTTCACACATTTGATGAGAGTCCAGCCCTTAAGACATCTACGAACTTATATTTCATCTTACTGTTAGCGCCACCGTCTGGCAATTTTTTTTCTTACGATTTTTCTTAAATGTTTTTCTCCAACCACATTAACTGCACCTACCTCATATTTGCTCAGATGAGGGTTTCGGTCTTCATGATGTCACAACACGAAATTTGTGAGTTTTCGCTAATCGCTGTGGGCGTGGCTAAGCGCTGTTCGCCAAGAAAACAACACCAATTTTGAGGGCCTAAACCGGCACAGAAACGCATGAAACTTGGCACACACATGGCCTGGCAAAATGAGCGATATTTTATCCTGGATTGTGCTATTTTTACAGAAATGACTCAATAGCGCCCCCTAGAAAATTTTAATGAAGCAGCCCCGGTTGTACGTTTAAGCAAGATCTACGAAAATTTTTAGGTGTATGAGGGAGCCCAAGACCTACAAAAAAGTCTCTTGGACCCATATACTAAAATGAACAGGAAGTGAGCTACGAATTTTTGAATGTCCCATTTTTGACGATTTTTGCACATTCACAGGGGGCAGACTTTTGCCCACTTCTCCTACACGTTTCATCTGACTGAGTTAAGACTTGACCTGGACCATGTCAAGACCTGAGCCAACGACAGGGGGAAAAATCTTGACTTTTCGAAATACTATATGATGAAGGCGGGACATCAAAATTTGTGTTTCGCACCGAAAAAGGATATGCTTAATAACTCCGCGGTACATGCTCCAAAAAATCCCAAACTTGACATGTATGTTTATCGTCAAGGCCTGAAGCTATCTCTATGACAACATTCAGTTATATATGCAGCGTCACCTAGCCCTTGAGGCATAAAAAAAAAAATAACCCACATACGGTATTTTGTACAAAAAATGTAAACTCATTCTAAGTGTGAAAACTAAGTCATTTATGAATATTCTTTTAGTTTCCACCACTCAAAATGTTCACTGGCATCAGACATATCCAAACATATATATATTTTTATTTATTTTTGATAGCCTCTGTGGACATTAAAAGCAATATCGTGAATGAAGGATATGCATAATAACTCCACGGTACATGCTCCAAAAAAAATCCCACACTTGACATGTATGCTTATAATCAAGGCCTGAAGGTATCTCGATGACAACATTCAGTTATAAATACAGCGCCACCTAGCCCTTGAGGCATAATATATAAAAAAAAAAAAAAAACACATACGGTATTTTGTACAAAAAATGTAAACTCATTCTAAGTGTGATAACTAAGTCATTTATGAATATTCTTTTAGTTTCCACCACTCAAATTGTTCACTGGCTTCACACCGATCCAAACGTATGTACGTTTCCATTTTGTTTTATTCATTTTTGATTGCCCCTTTGGACAATAAAAGTAACATTGTGCAATGAGTACAACGAGCGATGATGTATATATACACTTTTACAAAAAATACCAATCAGGGCAACTCATTGCCTAAAAATAAATAAGGACGCAGATTTTTGCAGGTCTTAACAATCACCAAAACCCGTTGAGCTTGACACACACTGGCAAATAAAATATTCTACATGTAAACGTTTATTATGCCATTTTCAAAGAAATTTTGCTTCCAATATGCCAGTACCCCAACGTGCCAGTACCCTAACGTGCCAGTACCCTAACGTGCAAGTACCCCAACGTGCAAGGACCCCAACGTGGCCCGGGCTGCGAGGGCCCTTTATAGCTGCTCGCAGCTCTAGTTAGGGCCCGAGCAGCGACCGCTGCGAGGTCCCTCTTGTTTTTGTAAGAATTATTAGGGCCCGAGCAGCGACCGCTGCGAGGTCCCTATTGTTTTTGTAAAAATTATTATTATTATTATTAGGGCCCGAGCAGCTACCGCTGCGAGGTCCCTATTGTTTTTCGATCGGATTATTATTATTATTATTATTATTATTATTATTATTATTATTCTCCGTAAACGATCACGATTTTGGGTACCTAAACATTTACGAAAACTCACCAAACTTTGCACACTCCTCAGGCCCGGCGAAAAATTTGATATTATGAAGTCGTCATAACAACGCGACTCTATAGCGCCCCCTAGCATAGAAAAATAAAAACCAAGCCCGGCACGTTTGAGCTAGAGCAACGAAAATTGCCAGGCACGTGTAGCACCCCGAGACGCACAAAAAAGTCTATTGGGACCATGTAGCTAAAATGTACAGGAAGTGAGCTATTAATTTTTTAATGTCCAATTTTGGCCTATTTTGGCACATTCACTGTGGTCATGCTTTTTCCCCCTTTGCAAACATTTTTCATCCAATTGACTTCAAACTTGGCATTTATCATCTCAAGACCTGAGAGAACAACTGGGGAAAAAATCTTGCCTTTTCGAAATACTATATGACGGGGGCGGGGCATCAAATATTGCCTTTAAAATTTCATTTGTCCAGAAAGAGCAAATGCTTAATAACTCCCATGTTGAAGCTCCAAAAAATCTCAAACTTCTCAGGCAACGTAATAGTCACAGCCTGAAAACATCTATATGACAAAATTCAGTTATACATATAGCGCCACCTAGTGGTTACAATAAATGTCATACTTTACGTTTTTAGCTACTGTGCTGAGCTTGTTGAAGGGATCCATTTGAAAATTGGTCAGAAAAGCCTTAAGATGTTGATCATGCCCCACACCGAATATTGTAACTTTTCATCAAAGGGCGTGGCCGCTACGGTGACGCAAAATCTGAAGATTTTTCGTGAAAATAAAAGCTGCATTAACTTGACCGAGATGATCCTATCTTCTCAAAATTTCACACATTTGATGAGAGTCCAGCTCTAAAGACATCTACTAACTTACATTTCATCTAACTGATAGCGCCACCTAGTGGCAATTTTTTTTCTTACGAATTTTCTTCTACGTTTTTCTCCAAACACGTTAACTGGACCTACCTCATATTTGCTCAGAGGAGGGTTTCGGCCTTCATGATGTCACAACACGAAGTTTGTGAGTTTTCGCGAATTGCTGTAGGCGTGGCTAAGCGCTGTCCGCCAAGAAAACAACGCCAGTTTTGAGGGTCTAAACATGCACAGAAACTCCTGAAACTTGGCACACACATCTGGCCTGGTAAAATGAGCAATATTTTATTGTTGATTGTGCTATTTTTACAAAAATGACTCAATAGCGCCCCCTCGAAATTTTTAACGAAGCAGCCCCGGTTGTACGTTTAAGCAAAAACGCCGAATATTTTTAGGTGTATGAGGGAGCCCAAGACCTACAAAAACGTCTCTTGTACCCATATGCTAAAATGAACAGGAAGTGAGCTACGAATTTTTGAATGTCCCATTTTTGACGATTTTTGCACATTCACAGGGGGCAGACTTTTGCCCACTTCTCCTACACGTTTCATCCGACTGAGTTAAGACTTGGCCTGGACCATGTCAAGACCTGAGCCAACGACAGGGGGAAAAATTTTGACTTTTCGAAATACTATATGATGAGGGCGGGGCATCAAAATTTGTGTTTCACAATGAAAAAGGATATGCTTGATAACTCCCCGGTACATGCTCCAAAAAATCCCAAACTTGACATGTATGTTTATCGTCAAGGCCTGAAGTTATCTCTATGACAACATTCAGTTATATATGCAGCGCCACCTAGCCCTTGAGGCATGAAAAAAAAATACCCCACATACGGTATTTTGTACAAAAAATGTACACTCATTCTAAGTGTGATAACTAAGTCATTTATGAATATTTTTTTAGTTTCCACCACTCAAAATGTTCACTGGCATCAGACTTATCCAAACATATATATATTTTTATTTATTTTTGATAGCCTCTATGGACATTAAAAGCAATATCGTGAATGAAGGATATGCTTAATAACTCCACGGTACATGCTCCAAAAAAAAAATCCCACACTTGACATGTATGCTTATAATCAAGGCCTGAAGGTATCTCTATGACAACATTCAGTTATAAATACAGCGCCACCTAGCCCTTGAGGCTTAAATAAAAAAAAATAAAAAATACCCCACATACGGTATTTTGTACAAAAAATGTACACTCATTCTAAGTGTGATAACTAAGTCATTTATGAATATTCTTTTAGTTTCCACCACTCAAATTGTTCACTGGCTTCACACCGATCCAAACGTATGTACGTTTCCATTTTGTTTTATTCATTTTTGATTGCCCCTTTGGACAATAAAAGTAACATTGTGCAATGAGTACAACGAGCGATGATGTGTATATACACTTTTACAAAAAAATACCAATCAGGGCAACTCATTGCCTAAAAATAAAAAAGGACGCTGATTTTTGCAGGTCTTAACAATCACCAAAACCCGTTGAGCTTGACACACACACTGGCAAAAAAATATTCTACATGTAAACGTTTATTATGCCATTTTCAAAGAAATTTTGCTTCCAATATGCCAGTACCCCAACGTGCCAGTACCCCAACGTGCAAGTACCCCAACGTGCAAGGACCCCAACGTGGCCCGGGCTGCGAGGGCCCTTTATAGCTGCTCGCAGCTCTAGTTAGGGCCCGAGCAGCGACCGCTGCGAGGTCCCTATTGTTTTTGTAAAAATTATTATTAGGGCCCGAGCAGCGACCGCTGCGAGGTCCCTATTGTTTTTGTAAAAATTATTATTATTATTATTATTATTATTATTATTATTATTATTATTATTATTATTATTATTATTCTTCTTCTTCTTCTTTATTCTCCGCAAACAATCGCGATTTTGGGTACCTAAATATTCACGAAAACTCACCGAACTTTGCACACTCCTCAGGTCCGGCGAAAAATTTGATATTATGAAGTCGTTATAACAACGCGACTCTATAGCGCCCCCTAGCATAGAAAAATAAAAACCAAGCCCGGCACGTTTGAGCTAGAGCAACGAAAATTGGTAGGCACGTGTAGCACCCCGAGACGCACAAAAAAGTCTATTGGGACCATGTAGCTAAAATGTACAGGAAGTGAGCTATGAATTTTTTAATGTCCAATTTTGGCCGATTTTGGCACATTCACTGTGGTCATGCTTTTTCCCCCTATGCAAACATTTTTCATCCCATTGACTTCAAACTTGGCATTTATCATCTCAAGACCTAAGAGAACAGCTGGGCAAAAAGTCTTGCCTTTTCGAAATACTATATGACGGGGGCGGGGCATCAAATATTGCCTTTAAAATTTCATTTGTCCAGAAAGAGCAAATGCTGAATAACTCCCATGTACAAGCTCCAAAAAATCTCAAACTTCTCAGGCAACGTAATAGTCACGGCCTGAAAACATCTATATGACAAAATTCAGTTCTACATATAGCGCCACCTAGTGGTTACAATAAATGTCATACTTTACGTTTTTAGCTACTGTGCTGAGCTCGTTGAAGGGATCCAGTTGAAAATTGGTCAGAAAAGCCTTAAGATGTTGATGATGCCCCACACCGAATATTGTAACTTTTCGCCAAAGGGCGTGGCCGCTACGGTGACGCAAAGTCTGAAGATTTTTCGTGACAATAAAAGCTGCATTAACTTGACCGAGATGATCCTATCTTCTCAAAATTTCACACATTTGATGAGAGTCCAGCTCTAAAGACATCTACTAACTTACATTTCATCTAACTGATAGCGCCACCTAGTGGCAATTTTTTTTCTTACGAATTTTCTTCTACGTTTTTCTCCAAACACGTTAACTGGACCTACCTCATATTTGCTCAGATGAGGGTTTCGGCCTTCATGATGTCACAACACGAAGTTTGTGAGTTTTCGCGAATTGCTGTGGGCGTGGCTAAGCGCTGTTCGCCAAGAAAACAACGCCAGTTTTGAGGGTCTAAACATGCACAGAAACTCCTGAAACTTGGCACACACATCTGGCCTGGTAAAATGAGCAATATTTTATTGTTGATTGTGCTATTTTTAAAAAAATGACTCAATAGCGCCCCCTCGAAATTTTTAACGAAGCAGCCCCGGTTGTACGTTTAAGCAAGAACGACGAATATTTTTAGGTGTATGAGGGAGCCCAAGACCTACAAAAAAGTCTCTTGTACCCATATGCTAAAATGAACAGGAAGTGAGCTACGAATTTTTGAATGTCCCATTTTTGACGATTTTTGCACATTCACAGGGGGCAGACTTTTGCCCACTTCTCCTATACGTTTCATCCGACTGAGTTAAGACTTGGCCTGGACCACGTCAAGATCTGAGCCAACGACAGGGGGAAAAATTTTGACTTTTCGAAATACTATATGATGAGGGCGGGGCATCAAAATGTGTGTTTCGCAATGAAAAATGATATGCTTGATATCTCCCCGGTACATGCTCCAAAAAATCCCAAACTTGACATGTATGTTTATCGTCAAGGCCTGAAGTTATCTCTATGACAACATTCAGTTATATATGCAGCGCCACCTAGCCCTTGAGGCATGAAAAAAAAATACCACACATACGGTATTTTGTACAAAAAATGTAAACTCATTCTAAGTGTGATAACTAAGTCATTTATGAATATTCTTTTAGTTTCCACCACTCAAAATGTTCACTGGCATCAGACTTATCCAAACATATATATATTTTTATTTATTTTTGATAGCCTCTATGGACATTAAAAGCAATATCGTGAATGAAGGATATGCTTAATAACTCCACGGTACATGCTCCAAAAAAAATCCCACACTTGACATGTATGCTTATAATCAAGGCCTGAAGGTATCTCTATGACAACATTCAGTTATAAATACAGCGCCACCTAGCCCTTGAGGCTTATATAAAAAAAAATAAAAAATACCCCACATACGGTATTTTGTACAAAAAATGTACAATCATTCTAAGTGTGATAACTAAGTCAGTTATGAATATTCTTTTAGTTTCCACCACTCAAATTGTTCACTGGCTTCACACCGATCCAAACGTATGTACGTTTCCATTTTGTTTTATTCATTTTTGATTTCCCCTTTGGACAATAAAAGTAACATTGTGCAATGAGTACAACGAGCGATGATGTGTATATACACTTTTACAAAAAAATACCAATCAGGGCAACTCATTGCCTAAAAATAAAAAAGGACGCTGATTTTTGCAGGTCTTAACAATCACCAAAACCCGTTGAGATTGACACACACACTGGCAAAAAAATATTCTACATGTAAACGTTTATTATGCCATTTTCAAAGAAATTTTGCTTCCAATATGCCAGTACCCCAACGTGCCAGTACCCCAACGTGCAAGTACCCCAACGTGCAAGGACCCCAATGTGGCCCGGGCTGCGAGGGCCCTTTATAGCTGCTCGCAGCTCTAGTTATTATTATTCTTCTTCTTCTTCTTCTTTATTCTCCGCAAACGATCGCGATTTTGGGTACCTAAACATTCACGAAAACTCACCGAACTTTGCACACTCCTCAGGCCCGGCGAAAAATTTGATATTATTAAGTCGTCATAACAATGCGACTCGATAGCGCCCCCTAGCGTAGAAAAATAAAAACCAAGCCCGGCACGTTTGAGCTAGAGCAACAAAAATTGGCAGGCACGTGTAGCACCCCGAGACGCAAAAAAAAGTCTATTGGGACCATGTAGCTAAAATGTACAGGAAGTGAGCTATGAATTTTTTTATGTCCAATTTTGGCCTATTTTGGCACATTCACTGTGGGCATGCTTTTTCCCCCTTTGCAAACATTTTTCATCCAATTGACTTCAAACTTGGCATTTATCATCTCAAGACCTGAGAGAACAACTGGGCAAAACATCTTGCCTTTTTGAAATACTATATGACGGGGGCGGGGCATCAAATATTGCCTTTAAAATTTCATTTGTCCAGAAAGAGCAAATGCTTAATAACTCCCATGTTCAAGCTCCAAAAAATCTCAAACTTCTCAGGCAACGTAATAGTCACGGCCTGAAAACATCTATATGATAAAATTCAGTTATACATATAGCGCCACCTAGTGGTTACAATAAATGTCATACTTTACGTTTTTAGCTACTGTGCTGAGCTTGTTGAAGGGATCCATTTGAAAATTGGTCAGAAAAGCCTTAAGATGTTGATTATGCCCCACACCGAATATTGTAACTTTTCGCCAAAGGGCGTGGCCGCTACGGTGACGCAAAGTCTGAAGATTTTTCGTGAAAATAAAAGCTGCATTAACTTGACCGAGATGATCCTATCTTCTCAAAATTTCACACATTTGATGAGAGTCCAGCCCTAAAGACATCTATGAACTTATATTTCATCTAACTGATCGCGCCACCTATGGCAATTTTTTTTCTTACGAATTTTCTTCTACGTTTTTCTCCAAACACGTTAACTGGACCTACCTCATATTTGCTCAGATGAAGGTTTCGGCCTTCATGATGTCACAACACGAAGTTTGTGAGTTTTCGCGAATTGCTGTGGGTGTGGCTAAGTGCTGTTCGCCAAGAAAACAACGCCAGTTTTGAGGGTCTAAACATGCACAGAAACTCATGAAACTTGGCACACACATCTGGCCTGGTAAAATGAGCAATATTTTATTGTTGATTGTGCTATTTTTACAAAAATGACTCAATAGCGCCCCCTAGAAGTTTTTAACGAAGCAGCCCCGGTTGTACGTTTAAGCAAGAACGACGAATATTTTTAGGTGTATGAGGGAGCCCAAGACCTACAAAAAAGTCTAATGGACCCATATGCTAAAATGAACAGGAAGTGAGCTACGAATTTTTGAATGTCCCATTTTTGACAATTTTTTCACATTCACAGGGGGCAGACTTTTGCCCACTTCTCCTACACGTTTCATCTGACTGAGTTAAGACTTGACCTGGACCATGTCAAGACCTGAGCCAACGACAGGGGGAAAAATCTTGACCTTTCGAAATACTATATGATGAAGGCGGGGCATCAAAATTTGTGTTTCGCACTGAAAAAGGATATGCTTAATAACTCCCCGGTACATGCTCCAAAAAATCCCAAACTTGACATGTATGTTTATCGTCAAGGCCTGAAGCTATCTCTATGACAACATTCAGTTATATATGCAGCGCCACCTAGCCCTTGAGGCATAAAAAAAAAATACCCCACATACGGTATTTTGTACAAAAAATGTAAACTCATTCTAAGTGTGATAACTAAGTCATTTATGAATATTCTTTTAGTTTCCACCACTCAAAATGTTCACTGGCATCAGACTTATCCAAACATATATATATTTTTATTTATTTTTGATGGCCTCTGTGGACATTAAAAGCAATATTGTGAATGAAGGATATGCTTAATAACTCCACGGTACATGCTCCAAAAAAAATCCCACACTTGACATGTATGCTTATAATCAAGGCCTGAAGGTATCTCGATGACAACATTCAGTTATAAATACAGCGCCACCTAGCCCTTGAGGCTTATATAAAAAAAAAAACCACATACGGTATTTTGTACAAAAAAATTTAAACTCATTCTAAGTGTGATGACTAAGTCATTTCTGAATATTCTTTTAGTTTCCACCACTCAAATTGTTCACTGGCTTCACACCGATCCAAACGTATGTACGTTTCCATTTTGTTTTATTCATTTTTGATTGCCCCTTTGGACAATAAAAGTAACATTGTGCAATGAGTACAACGAGCGATGATGTATATATACACTTTTACAAAAAATACCAATCAGGGCAACTCATTGCCTAAAAATAAAAAAGGACGCTGATTTTTGCAGGTCTTAACAATCACCAAAACCCGTTGAGCTTGACACACACTGGCAAAAAAGATATTCTACATGTAAACGTTTATTATGCCATTTTCAAAGAAATTTTGCTTCCAATATGCCAGTACCCCAACGTGCAAGGACCCCAACGTGGCCCGGGCTGCGAGGGCCCTTTATAGCTGCTCGCAGCTCTAGTTATTATTCTTCTTCTTCTTCTTCTTCTTCTTCTTCTTCTTCTTCTTCTTTATTCTCCGCAAACAATCGCGATTTTGGGTACCTAAATATTCACGAAAACTCACCGAACTTTGCACACTCCTCAGGTCCGGCGAAAAATTTGATATCATGAAGTCGTTATAACAACGCGACTCTATAGCGCCCCCTAGCATAGAAAAATAAAAACCAAGCCCGGCACGTTTGAGCTAGAGCAACGTAAATTGGCAGGCACGTGTAGCACCCCGAGACGCACAAAAAAGTCTATTGGGACCATGTAGCTAAAATGTACAGGAAGTGAGCTATGAATTTTTTAATGTCCAATTTTGGCCTATTTTGGCACATTCACTGTGGTCATGCTTTTTCCCCCTATGCAAACATTTTTCATCCCATTGACTTCAACCTTGGTATTTATCATCTCAAGACCTAAGAGAACAGCTGGGCAAAAAGTCTTGCCTTTTCGAAATACTATATGACGGGGGCGGGGCATCAAATATTGCCTTTAAAATTTCATTTGTCCAGAAAGAGCAAATGCTGAATAACTCCCATGTACAAGCTCCAAAAAATCTCAAACTTCTCAGGCAACGTAATAGTCACGGCCTGAAAACATCTATATGATAAAATTCAGTTATACATATAGCGCCACCTAGTGGTTACAATAAATGTCATACTTTACGTTTTTAGCTACTGTGCTGAGCTCGTTGAAGGGATCCAGTTGAAAATTGGTCAGAAAAGCCTTAAGATGTTGATGATGCCCCACACCGAATATTGTAACTTTTCGCCAAAGGGCGTGGCCGCTACGGTGACGCAAAGTCTGAAGATTTTTCGTGACAATAAAAGCTGCATTAACTTGATCGAGATGATCCTATCTTCTCAAAATTTCACACATTTGATGAGAGTCCAGCTCTAAAGACATCTACTAACTTACATTTCATCTAACTGATAGCGCCACCTAGTGGCAATTTTTTTTCTTACGAATTTTCTTCTACGTTTTTCTCCAAACACGTTAACTGGACCTCCCTCATATTTGCTCAGATGAGGGTTTCGGCCTTCATGATGTCACAACACGAAGTTTGTGAGTTTTCGCGAATTGCTGTGGGCGTGGCTAAGCGCTGTTCGCCAAGAAAACAACGCCAGTTTTGAGGGTCTAAACTGGCACAGAAACTCCTGAAACTTGGCACATACATCTGGCCTGGTAAAATGAGCAATATTTTATTGTTGATTGTGCTATTTTTACAAAAATGACTCAATAGCGCCCCCTCGAAATTTTTAACGAAGCAGCCCCGGTTGTACGTTTAAGCAAGAACGACGAATATTTTCAGGTGTATGAGGGAGCCCAAGACCTACAAAAAAGTCTCTTGTACCCATGTGCTAAAATGAACAGGAAGTGAGCTACGAATTTTTGAATGTCCCATTTTTGACGATTTTTGCACATTCACAGGGGGCAGACTTTTGCCCACCTCTCCTACACGTTTCATCCGACTGAGTTAAGACTTGGCCTGGACCATGTCAAGACCTGAGCCAACGACAGGGGGAAAAATTTTGACTTTTCGAAATACTATATGATGAGGGCGGGGCATCAAAATTTGTGTTTCGCAATGAAAAAGGATATGCTTAATAACTCCCCGATACATGCTCCAAAAAATCCCAAACTTGACATGTATGTTTATCGTCAAGGCCTGAAGTTATCTCTATGACAACATTCAGTTATATATGCAGCGCCACCTAGCCCTTGAGGCATGAAAAAAAAATACCCCACATACGGTATTTTGTACAAAAAATGTAAACTCATTCTAAGTGTGATAACGAAGTCATTTATGAATATTCTTTTAGTTTCCACCACTCAAAATGTTCACTGGCATCAGACTTATCCAAACATATATATATTTTTATTTATTTTTGATAGCCTCTATGGACATTAAAAGCAATATCGTGAATGAAGGCTATGCTTAATAACTCCACGGTACATGCTCCAAAAAAAATCCCACACTTGACATGTATGCTTATAATCAAGGCCTGAAGGTATCTCTATGACAACATTCAGTTATAAATACAGCGCCACCTAGCCGTTGAGGCTTATATAAAAAAAATAAAAAAAATACCCCACATACGGTATTTTGTACAAAAAATGTAAACTAATTCTAAGTGTGATAACTAAGTCATTTATGAATATTCTTTTAGTTTCCACCACTCAAATTGTTCACTGGCTTCACACCGATCCAAACGTATGTACGTTTCCATTTTGTTTTATTCATTTTTGATTGCCCCTTTGGACAATAAAAGTAACATTGTGCAATGAGTACAACGAGCGATGATGTGTATATACACTTTTACAAAAAAATACCAATCAGGGCAACTCATTGCCTAAAAATAAAAAAGGACGCTGATTTTTGCAGGTCTTAACAATCACCAAAACCCGTTGAGCTTGACACACACACTGGCAAAAAAATATTCTACATGTAAACGTTTATTATGCCATTTTCAAAGAAATTTTGCTTCCAATATGCCAGTACCCCAACGTGCCAGTACCCCAACGTGCAAGTACCCCAACGTGCAAGGACCCCAACGTGGCCCGGGCTGCGAGGGCCCTTTATAGCTGCTCGCAGCTCTAGTTAGGGCCCGAGCAGCGACCGCTGCGAGGTCCCTATTGTTTTTGTAAAAATTCTTCTTCTTCTTCTTCTTCTTCTTCTTCTTCTTTATTCTCCGCAAACGATCGCGATTTTGGGTACCTAAACATTCACGAAAACTCACCGAACTTTGCACACTCCTCAGGCCCGGCGAAAAATTTGATATTATTAAGTCGTCATAACAATGCGACTCGATAGCGCCCCCTAGCGTAGAAAAATAAAAACCAAGCCCGGTACGTTTGAGCTAGAGCAACAAAAATTGGCAGGCACGTGTAGCACCCCGAGACGCACAAAAAAGTCTATTGGGACCATGTAGCTAAAATGTACAGGAAGTGAGCTATGAATTTTTTAATGTCCAATTTTGGCCTATTTTGGCACATTCACTGTGGTCATGCTTTTTCCCCCTTTGCAAACATTTTTCATCCAATTGACTTCAAACTTGGCATTTATCATCTCAAGACCTGAGAGAACAACTGGGCAAAACATCTTGCCTTTTTGAAATACTATATGACGGGGGCGGGGCATCAAATATTGCCTTTAAAATTTCATTTGTCCAGAAAGAGCAAATGCTTAATAACTCCCATGTTCAAGCTCCAAAAAATCTCAAACTTCTCAGGCAACGTAATAGTCACGGCCTGAAAACATCTATATGATAAAATAACAATAAATGTCATACTTTACGTTTTTAGCTACTGTGCTGAGCTTGTTGAAGGGATCCATTTGAAAATTGGTCAGAAAAGCCTTAAGATGTTGATCATGCCCCACACCGAATATTGTAACTTTTCGCCAAAGGGCGTGGCCGCTATGGTGACGCAAAGTCTGAAGATTTTTTGTGAAAATAAAAGCTGCATTAACTTGACCGAGATGATCCTATCTTCTCAAAATTTCACACATTTGATGAGAGTCCAGCCCTAAAGACATCTACTAACTTACATTTCATCTAACTGATAGCGCCACCTAGTGGCAATTTTTTTTCTTACGAATTTTCTTCTACGTTTTTCTCCAAACACGTTAACTGGACCTACCTCATATTTGCTCAGATGAGGGTTTCGGCCTTCATGATGTCACAACACGAAGTTTGTGAGTTTCGCGAATTGCTGTGGGCGTGGCTAAGCGCTGTTCGCCAAGAAAACAACGCCAGTTTTGAGGGTCTAAACATGCACAGAAACTCCTGAAACTTGGCACACACATCTGGCCTGGTAAAATGAGCAATATTTTATTGTTGATTGTGCTATTTTTACAAAAATGACTCAATAGCGCCCCCTCGAAATTTTTAACGAAGCAGCCCCGATTGTACGTTTAAGCAAGAACGACGAATATTTTTAGGTGAATGAGGGAGCCCAAGACCTACAAAAAAGTCTCTTGTACCCATATGCTAAAATGAACAGGAAGTGAGCTACGAATTTTTGAATGTCCCATTTTTGACGATTTTTGCACATTCACAGGGGGCAGACTTTTGCCCACTTCTCCTACACGTTTCATCTGACTGAGTTAAGACTTGATCTGGACCATGTCAAGACCTGAGCCAACGACAGGGGGAAAAATCTTGACTTTTCGAAATACTATATGATAAAGGCGGGGCATCAAAATTTGTGTTTCACACTGAAAAAGGATATGCTTAATAACTCCCCGGTACATGCTCTAAAAAATCCCAAACTTGACATGTATGTTTATCGTCAAGGCCTGAAGTTATCTCTATGACAACATTCAGTTATATATGCAGCGTCACCTAGCCCTTGAGGCATAAAAAAAAATACCCCACATACGGTATTTTGTACAAAAAATGTAAACTCATTCTAAGTGTGATAACTAAGTCATTTATGCATATTCTTTTAGTTTCCACCACTCAAAATGTTCACTGGCATCAGACTTATCCAAACATATATATATATTTTTTTATTTTTGATAGCCTCTGTGGACATTAAAAGCAATATCGTGAATGAAGGATATGCATAATAACTCCACGGTACATGCTCCAAAAAAAATGTATGCTTATAATCAAGGCCTGAAGGTATCTCTATGACAACATTCAGTTATAAATACAGCGCCACCTAGCCCTTGAGGCATAATATATATTTTAAAAAAAACACATACGGTATTTTTTTATTTAACTCATTTTAAGTGTGATAACTAAGTCATTTATGAATATTCTTTTAGTTTCCACCACTCAAATTGTTCACTGGCTTCACACCGATCCAAACGTATGTACCTTTCCATTTTGTTTTATTCATTTTTGATTGCCCCTTTGGACAATAAAAGTAACATTGTGAAATGAGTACAACGAGCGATGATGTATATATACACTTTTACAAAAAATACCAATCAGGGCAACTCATTGCCTAAAAATAAATAAGGACGCTGATTTTTGCAGGTCTTAACAATCACCAAAACCCGTTGAGCTTGACACACACTGGCAAAAAAAATATTCTACATGTAAACGTTTATTATGCCATTTTCAAAGAAATTTTGCTTCCAATATGCCAGTACCCCAACGTGCCAGTACCCTAACGTGCAAGTACCCCAACGTGCAAGGACCCCAACGTGGCCCGGGCTGCGAGGGCCCTTTATAGCTGCTCGCAGCTCTAGTTTTCTTTATTTTTTCAAATTTTATTTATTTATTTGGATGGAATAAATGTTCATCGTTATTTAACAGGGAAATGTTTTCTAATCAATTTAACAATTACTTTTCAATATATAAACCTAGACAAATAACAAAAATGTAAAATGTAAAACAAATGAGCCAGAGAGGAAAAGTAAAAAAAATAAATATATATATATATATATATATATATATATATATATATATATATAACATTTTACAATTACTTAAGTATATCAAATACAAATAAATTATTACAATAAAAGTGTAAAGCAAAGTTCTATGCAATGAATACAAGAACAAAGTTAAACAGTAAATATATAAATTAATAACTGGCGTTATCTTCATTATCTAAACCGCTACTGTGCTTTTCCCAGCCCTGTCTGTGTAACAAAGTGGGTTCATGCATAGTCCGTTTTCCAGTAGAAGAGTCATTTACAAAAATAGGCAGATCACTACGCTGCATTATTTCTATGCGAACATATGCAACTGTATGTTCACACAGTGCATCGCCACCTACTGGCAATTTTTTTTCTTACGATTTTTCTTCGAGGTTTTTCTCCAACTACGTTAACTGCACCTGCCTCATATTTGCTCAGATGAGGGTTTCGGCCTTCATGATGTCACAACACGAAGTTTGTGAGTTTTCGCGAATCGCTGTGGGGGTGGCTAAGCACATATTCTCCAAGAAAACAACTGCAATTTTGAGGGCCTAAACTGGCACAGAAACTCATGAAACATGGCACACACATCTGGCCTGGCAAAATGAGCAATATTTTATTGTGGATTGTGCTATTTTTACAAAAATGACTCAATAGCGCCCCCTAGAAATTTTTAATGAAGCAGCCCCGGTTGTACGTTTAAGCAAGATCTACGACAATTTTTAGGTGTATGAGGGAGCCCAAGACCTACAAAAAAAAGTCTCTTGGACCCATATGCTAAAATGAACAGGAAGGCAAGGTAAGGCAAGTTTATATGTATAGCACATTTCATACACAAGGCAACTCAATGTGCTTTACACAAGGAAAGACAACACATAAGCATCAAGAAACAGTAGTTAACATTCAGAGGACGAAAAATAAATGAAAATAGGTTAGAAAATTTACTAAAAAGAACATACAATAACAATCTTAAAACATTATTCAACAAACTTTAAAACATTTAACATAAGGAAGTTTAAAATAATAAAAAAACACTTAATTAAAGCTGTTTAAAAGTCCCTAATCAAAGGAATAAGAAAAAAGCAAAGTTTTTAACCTGGATTTAAAAGCATTTACACTCGGGGCTGACTTCACTTCTGTTGGTAGCCTATTCCATCTGTGTGCAGCATAATAGCTAAATGCAGTTTCACCATGTTTGCTTCGAACTCTGGTTTCCACTAGTTGGCCCAAGTCTGTAGATCTCAGAGCCCTGCTGGATTTGTACTCAATCAGCATTTCCTGGATATATTCAGGACCCAAACCATTTAGTGATTTATAGACGAGTAGCAGAACTTTAAAATCGATTCTACAGCTGACTGGGAGCCAGTGTAAATCCTTAAGTACTACAGTAATATGTTCTGATCTCTTTGTTTTGGTCAGAACTCGAGCCGCAGCGTTCTGAATGAGCTGCAATTGTCTCATGTTCTTTTGAGAGAGTCCAGTCAGAGGACCGTTACAGTAATTGAGTCTCCTGGAAATAAAAGCATGGATAAGCTTCTCTTGGTCTGCTTGAAGCATGCAGTCCTTCAGTCTGGATATGTTTTTCAGCTGGTAAAAGGCTGTTTTAGTGATGAATTTAATATGATTGCTGAAGGTCAGGTCTGAGTCTATTAGTACCCCAAGATTTCGAACTTGGTCTTTAGTTTCTAAAGACAGTGACTCAAGCTGTTTTTTAACTGCAATCCTCTTTTCTTTATTGCCGAAAACAACGAGCTCCGTTTTGTTTTCGTTTAACTGAAGGAAATTTTGGTTCATCCATTTGTTAATTTGCTCAAGAGAATGACACAATACGTTAATAGAACTGCTGTCATTTGGGGACATTGATAAATACAATTGTGTGTCATCTGCATAACTATGATAGTCAACATCGGCGTTCTGAAGCATTTGACCCAAAGGTAACATATACAGACTGAACAACAGGGGTACAAGGACTGACCCTTGAGGGACCCCACATGTCATGGCCTTTCGATCAGATTCAAAATTTCCAATGGTCACAAAGTAACTCCTTTCCTCCAAATAGGACCTGAACCATTTAAGGACTGTTCCATTTAACCCCACCCAAGTTTCCAGCCTGTCTAACAGTATATTATGATCAATCGTGTCAAATGCTGCACTGAGGTCCAACAAGACGAGCACTGATACCTTCCCTGCATCAGTGCTCAATCTTATATTGTTCAGTACTTTAATCAGAGCTGTTTCTGTACTGTGATGAGGTCGGAAACCTGACTGGAATTTATCCAAAAGTCCGTTTAAGCTCAAGAAATTGCTGAGTTGATTAAAAACCACTTTTTCAACTATTTTAGCTACGAAGGGAAGGTTTGAGATTGGTCTATAATTTGCTAGTAGGGAGACATCCATTGTTCTCTTTTTTTTAGAATGGGCTTGACGGCGGCAAACAGGTCCTAGGTGAGGGGCCAGACTAAGCACGGCTCAGAAGACCCCTTTTGATGAATGACACTAATGGAAGCACGTTTCCCTTGCCCGGACGCGGGTCACCGGGGCCCCCCTCTGGAGCCAGGCCTGGAGGCGGGGCTCGCTGGCGATCGCCTGGTGGCCAGGCCTGCACCCATGGGGCCCGGCCGGGCACAGCCCGAAGAGGATACGTGGGTCCCCCTTCCCACGGGCTCACCACCAGTGGGAGGAGCCAAAGGGGTCGGGTGCAGTGCAGGCTGGGTGGCAGCCAAAGGCGGAGACCTTGGCGGACCGACTCCCGGCTACAGAAGCTGGCTCTCGGGACATGGAATGTCACCTCTCTGGCAGGGAAGGAGCCCGAGCTGGTGTGTGAGGCCGAGAAGTTCCGACTAGACATAGTCGGACTCGCCTCCACACACAGCTTGGGCTCTGGTACCAGTCCTCTTGAGAGGGGTTGGACTCTCTTCCACTCTGGAGTTGCCCACGGTGAGAGGCGCAGAGCAGGTGTGGGCATACTTATTGCCCCCCGACTCGGCGCCTGTACGTTGGGGTTTACCCCGGTGGACGAAGGGTAGCCTCCCTCCGCCTTCGGGTGGGGGGACGGGTCCTGACTGTTGTTTGTGCATATGCACCAAACAGCAGTTCAGAGTACCCACCCTTTTTGGAGTCCTTGGAGGGTGTGCTGGAGAGCACTCCCCCTGGGGACTCCCTCGTCCTGCTGGGGGACTTCAATGCTCACGTGGGGAATGACAGTGAGGCCTGGAGGGGCGTGATTGGGAGGAACGGCCCCCCTCCCGATCGGAACCCGAGCGGTGTTCTGTTATTGGACTTCTGTGCTCGTCACGGTTTGTCCATAACGAACACCATGTTCAAACATAAGGGTGTCCATATGTGCACTTGGCACCAGGACACCCTAGGCCGCAGTTCGATGATCGACTTTGTAGTCGTGTCATCGGATTTGCGGCCGCATGTTTTGGACATTCGGGTGAAGAGAGGGGCGGAGCTGTCAACTGATCACCACCTGGTGGTGTGTTGGCTCCGATGGTGGGGGAAGACGCCGGTCCGACCTGGCAGACCCAAACGTGTTGTGAGGGTTTGCTGTGAACGTCTGGCGGAATCCCCTGTCAGAAAGAGTTTCAATGCCCACCTCCGGCAGAGCTTCTCCCTTGTCTCGGGGAATGTGGGGGACATTGAGTCCGAATGGGCCATGTTTCGCGCCTCCATTGTTGAGGCGGCCGATCGGAGCTGTGGCCGTAAGGTGGTCGATGCCTGTCGCGGTGGCAATCCTCGAACCTGCTGGTGAACAACAGCGGTAAGGGATGCCGTCAAGCTGAAGAAGGAGTCCTATCGGGCCTTTTTGGCCTGTGGGACTCCGGAGGCAGCTGACGGGTACCGGATGGCCAAGCGGAACGCGGCTTCGGTGGTTGCTGAGGCAAAAACTCGGACATGGGAGCAGTTTGGTGAGGCCATGGAAAGCGACTTCCGGACGGCTTCGAAGAAATTCTGGTCCACCATCCGGCGTCTCAGGAGGGGAAAGCAGTGCACCATTCACACTGTGTACAGTGGGGATGGGGTGCTGCTGACCTCGACTCAGGACGTCGTGAAGCGGTGGGGGGAATACTTCGAAGACCTCCTCAATTCCACCGACACGTCTTCCTTTGAGGAAGCAGAGTCTGGGGACTCTGAGGTGGGCTCTCCTATATCTGGGGTCGAAGTCACTGAGGTGGTTGGAAAGCTCCTCGGTGGCAGGGCCCCGGGGGTGGATGAGATCCGCCCGGAGCTCCTAAAGACTCTGGATGTTGTGGGGCTGTCGTGGTTGACACGCCTCTACAACATCGCGTGGACATCGGGGACAGTGCCGCTGGATTGGCAGACCGGGGTGGTGGTCCCCCTTTTTAAGAAGGGGGACCGGAGGGTGTGCTCCAACTACAGAGGGATCACACTCCTCAGCCTCCCTGGTAAGGTCTATTCAGGGGTGCTGGAGAGGAGGGTCCTTTGGGAGGTCGAATCTCGGATTCAGGAGGAGCAGTGTGGTTTTCGTCCTGGCCGTGGAACAGTGGACCAGCTCTACACCTTCAGCAGGATCCTCGAGGGTGCGTGGGAGTTCGCTCAACCAGTCCACATGTGTTTTGTGGATTTGGAGAAGGCGTTCGACCGTGTCCCTCGAGGAGTCCTGTGGGGGGTGCTTCGGGAGTACGGGGTACCGGGCCCCCTGATACGGGCGGTTCGGTCCCTGTATGACCGTTGCCAGAGTTTTGTCCGCATTGCCGGCAGTAAGTCGGATTCGTTTCCGGTGAGGGTTGGACTCCGCCAAGGTTGCCCTTTGTCACCGATTCTGTTCATAACTTTTATGGACAGAATTTCTAGGCGCAGCCGAGGCGTTGAGGGGTTCCGGTTTGGTGGCCTCAGCATTGCATCTCTGCTCTTTGCAGATGATGTGGTGCTGTTGGCTTCATCAAGCCGGGGCCTCCAACTCTCACTGGAGCGGTTCGCAGCCGAGTGTGAAGCGGTTGGGATGGGGATCAGCACCTCCAAATCCGAGACCATGGTCCTCAGTCGGAAAAGGGTGGAGTGTCGTCTTCAGGTCGGGGATGAGATCCTGCCCCAAGTGGAGGAGTTCAAGTATCTTGAGGTCTTGTTCACGAGTGAGGGTAGGATGGAGCGGGAGATCGACAGGCGGATCGGAGCAGCGTCTGCAGTGATGCTGACGCTGTACCGTTCCGTCATGGTAAAGAAAGAGCTGAGCCAAAAGGCAAAGCTCTCGATTTACCGGTCGATCTACGTTCCGACCCTCACCTATGGTCACGAGCTGTGGGTCGTGACCGAAAGAATGAGATCCCGGATACAAGCGGCCGAAATGAGTTTCCTCCGCAGGGCTCTCCCTTAGAGATAGGGTGAGAAGCTCGGTCATCCGGGAGGGGCTCAGAGTCGAGCCGCTGCTCCTCCGTGTTGAGAGGAGCCAGTTGAGGTGGCTCGGGCATCTGGTTCGGATGCCTCCTGGTCGCCTCCCTGGGGAGGTGTTCCGGGCATGTCCCACCGGTGGGAGGCCTCGGGGACGACCCAGGACAAGCTGGAGAGACTATGTCTCTCGGCTGGCCTGGGAACGCCTTGTGATCCCACCGGAGGAGCTGGTTGAAGTGGCTGGGGAGAGGAAAGTCTGGGTTTCCCTCCTGAAGCTGCTGCCCCCGCAACCCGACCCCGGATAAGCGGAAGAAGATGGATGGATGGATGGATGGATGGCTTGACGGCGGCTACTTTCAGAGATTTAGGAAACTCACCTGATTGAAGTGAGCAATTAATTATTTGTTGTAAATCGATCTGAACAGATTTCACAATGGTTTTGAAAAAGCCAGATGGTATTGAGTCAAGACAGCTCGTGGAAGGTTTCAATTGCTGAACCAAGTCTACTACAGTATTTTGATCCACTGAGTCAAATTCTGTCATGGTAATTAAATTATTTCTAGGTGATTTTAAGTGCTGCATCATTTTGTTATTTTGCTGGTTTGTAACAATGTTTGACCTGATGGCTTGTACTTTTTCACTAAAGTAGCAGGCAAATTCATACAAGGAAGTGAGCGACGAATTTTTCAATGTCCCATTTTTGTCGATATTTGCACATTTACAGGGGGCATAATTTTGCCCACTTCTCCTACACGTTTCATCCAATTTGCTTCAAACTTGGCCTGGACCATGTCAAGACCTGAGCCAACGACAGGGGAAAAAATCTTCAAATTTTGTGTTTCATATTTCCTTCGCAATGAAAAAGGATATGCTTATAACTAGTGTTGTTCCGATACCGTTTTTTGGCTCCCGATACCGATACCCAGCTTTGCAGTATTGTCCGATACCGATACCATACCGATACTTAAGGTTTTGGTTTTTTTCCTCAACATGAAAAAGCTGTCCTGCCATTGGTTCAGAGCATTCAGGGCCAATAGGATATCTTAGATCGGCATGCAGTGAACATGTCACATACCAGTGAATGTCGTGCACCAGCAAGACACAAGATGCTGCATCCAAAATCCTATATTAGCGTTGGAATTAATGGTATCGGCATGTTACTTGTGAGTAGTCACCGATACCGATACCACTGTTTTAATGCAGTATCGGCACCTCTGCCGATACCAGTATCGGAATAACACTACTTATAACTCCCCGGTGCATGCTCCAAAAATATTCCAAACTTCACATGTATGTTTATAGTCAAGGCCCGAAGCTATCTCTATGACAACATTCAGTTATAATCACAGCGCCACCAAGCCCTTGAGTCATTAAAAAAAAAAACTCCCCTCATATGGTATTTTGTACAAAATTTGTAAACTCTGTGTGATAGCTAAGTGTGATAACTAAGTCATTTTTGAATACAGTGGAACCTCTACTTACGAACGTCCCTTCATACGAAATTTTGGAATTACGAAACTCCTCAACGGGAAAATATTGCCTCTTGTTACGAAAGAAATTTCTAAATACGAAAGGTAAAAATACACTACCGAACGCAACATACTTTCGGCTATGGCTATTTCCTACCATAGGTACCTATGAGCGTAAATACTAGATCGGTGTTTGTGCATCGTTCTGGCATCCCATTGGCTAAGAGGAACCTCTACCATAAGTATCTATGAGCGTATACTATATCGGTGTTTGTGCATGTTTCTGGCATCCCATTGGCTAAGAGGAACCTCTACCATAGGTATGAGCGTATACTAGATCGGTGTCTATACAGCGTCCTCATCATTCATCCCGCAGACCATGAGGTGTTCGATAGTTTTTTGTAACGAATTTGTGCAAAAATTAAAACAATTGGTGATTGATGAAGGCACAGTAAGTTTTTAATTGCGACGAGACGGGCCTTTTTTTTTGGGGGGGAAAAAGATGCCTCGCCATACCGGAAGTTTCCATGAAGTTTCAGAATTTGTTTAAAAGAATGGCCCAGAAAAAGTGTTCACCAGTCGGGCGTTTGCTCACTAAGATGATGTTTGCATTGGACATTAACGAAGGATTGTTAAAAAAAAAAAAAAAAAAAACATCCATGGATCAGTTCTTTACAAAACACCAGGCAAAAAAAAAACAAAAACAAAAAAAAACACTACTGAGAGGAGAACATGAACCAGAGGGCAAAAAAACGATGAGGACAGCAGTTAAAAAGGTAAATGACCATCATTTTTATTCTTTACTCTATTCTTTGTTATTTACATTATGCACAACTGTCATTTATTGTGCAATAATCTAATTGTAACATTTTTTTGTTACATGTTTTGATGCATTTTTATGCTTTATAAAACATTTATGTCTGAAATTTGGGAGGCGTGGAACGGATTAGGGCATTTACATGGAAAATGCGTCTCTACTTACAAATTTTACTACTTAAGAACTTTCTTCCAGAACCAATTAATTTCGTAAGTAGAGGTACCACTGTATTCTTTTACTTTCCACCACTCAAAATGTTCACTAGCATCAGACCTATCCAAAAATACCTACTTTTTATTTTGTTTTATGTATTTTTGATATCCTCTATGGACAATAAAAGCAACATTGTGCAATGAGTACAACGAACAATGATGTGAATATATACTTTTACAAAAAATACCAATCAGGGCAACTCATTGCCTAAAAATAAAAAAGGACGCTGATTTTTGCAGGTCTAAACATTCACCAAAACCCATTGAGCTTTACATACTCATCACATCTGGCAAAAAATTTTAAAAAAAAATCGACATGTAATGGTTTATTATTCAATTTTCAAAGAAATTCTGCTTCCAATGTGCGAGTACCCCAACGCCGCAGTAACCCAGCCTGGGCTGCGAGGGCCCTTTATAGCTGCTCGCAGCTCTAGTTATTATTATTATTATTATTATTATTATTATTATTTATTGTTATTACTACTAATATTATTAGATATGTTTATTTGAACAAAGTTAAGGAGCATTTTCGTTTGGTAGGCAGATGGGACATGCAAGCACTTCGTTGTTTCAATCGCCTTCTTCAGCGACTCGCCCCCGTTCAAAATACTATTTTGTAGGGGTGTAACATATATATATACATTTGAACTGGAAATCCGATTTTGAGTTTAACGATGCGAGTGCGCCGGCACACGGACTACTGTATCGGTCTAAAAATAGCTTGTGCCGCTTGATGGCCCGATCAAGACGTCATAAATCGTTTTTCTGTCTTATCAAACAACAAAACAGTCCAGTTGCTATCGATTCAGTGCCTTAAGGACGAAATGTCCTCCTGGATGAAGAGAATATTATTCACAAGCCAGCTGTTGAAACTGCATTTCCTCGATTCTAAGTCACGCGAGACTTCGCTCGGGAAACGGTGTTTATGTGTGGGTGGGAAAAAAAAGTCACGCGAGACTTGTCGCAGTTATGTGACGTAAGGTAGCACTTTTGCTTTCGGTTTTGGGAGGAAAGTGTTGAAGACGCGGATAAGAGTCACAAAGTGCTCCAGCAAGTTTAATGTCCAAAGTATGGAAGCGACGTTAATTTTATATGAACAAGGTCATGTACAGAGACTCTCAACTGCGAGTACGGCAGATGTACAGACAAGCTGGCATGGAACAGCGGTGTTCAAACCAACGGACAGACAAACAGGACTTCTTCCAATTAAAACGGCCACAACTCGACCAGATTGAAGGTAATAATAACGACCTTAATAACCCGATTTATTGTTAAACACTTATGCCATACTGCGTTGTGGAGAATGAGGGCTTTCAGGAGTTGGGACATGATAAAAACATTAGCGTCCCCAAAAGCTGTTGGCGAGCGCCGCTCATCCGCTAACTTCCATAAAACATGGATGTCCGTGTCCTCATCAAATCAGCAAGCGCAGTAATACTCCAATAGTATATATATCTGTGCTGACAACTGAAGGGTCATTCAATTCCCTCGCTGTAAACATGCTAACCGATGCAAGCATGTGTCCATTACAACAATAACTCTTGAGTGAAGAGGATGAAATTAAAATGCTACCATGCTGTCCTGGCTCAAAGCTTAAAAAAGAAAGCACGGTAAGAGGTGGATTCGCATGCTGATACAGCACGGAGGTAAAAAATAATGGGCTCATGCTGAAGTCAGTAGTATTTTCTTGTTTGTCCTAATAGGTATAAAATAAGTGTGGGAGAAGCGCTAAATGCAGATTTGGTGCTTGTGTGGATTAATTAATTAACTAACTAATTAACTAACTAACTAACTAACTAATTAACTATCTATCTATCTATCTATCTATCTATCTATCTATCTAATTTAATGGTAATTGTTTTAAGTTAATTAGTTTACATGTAGTAAGGTGGCACTTTGAAAAAGATATTAATTAATAGTTACAACTTACGAGTGGAGTATTTTATTAGGTAGATGCATGTGAAATGTGGAAGTTACATGATTTTGATCATTTTAAATTAAACAAGATATTCAAACCTTTAATGGGGTAACAAAATAATTGTAAATTAATTTGACAATTAATTAATTGTTGAGTTTTCAAATAATCCTTGCACCGCTACACCGAATCGAATAGTAATCCTACTGAAACGAACAGCGAATCGTAATCCTACTGAATCGAACCGAATCGAACCGAACCGAATCGTTTCATTTTTAAATCGAATCGTCCTTGTATCGTATCGCACCCCATGTATCGAGATGCGTATCGAATCGTCTTGATTGGAGAGATTTACACCCTTACTATGTTGTGCACACATTTTCCTCTTACATGCTTGTAATTGGGGCACAAGTCTAACGGCATCCCGTGACTTGTGCCTACAACACGCAGGATACTGGGGTCATCGATTATATTGTATATTGTTATTGATCATGTGCCTATCACGTAGACTGAATATGTGGCTCATGTTATTACTGTTGGCCACAGACTCAAGCTGTCAGGCTTCTGCCTCCCAGAGCCTCTCCTTATCCTAGCCGTGGGGTCGCCTCGGAGACGAGGAGCAATAATTGCCTGCTGTTATTTCGCCATTGTCTTGCCATCACTCTTCACAGAGCAAAGGAGTGTCTGGACATTCCATGTTGCAACACGGGTTATATGGCGAAGATCAATTCGTGCTCGTTGGTCGGGGGCAGGTCCGTTACCGTGTTGGTCAGTCCGGCTCTCTCTGGTCAGTTTCATAACAAAGGGGTTTCTCCTGGGTGGGTTGTTACCCCTCCGCAGGATAGTCTGTTGGTGGGGCTGCCACCTCACAGAATACCGACATGGTCTGTCTGGAACCTACCGTGGAGACCGGCCCACCTTGGGTGACCCTACCAGGAGCAAGCTCCCGACAGTATCGCTCTCCAGGGTCATTGGAACGCACAAGCCCCCTCGCCACATCAAGGCCAGACCTGTTAGAGGGGGGTCAGCTCTAGTTGCGTGAACTATTATAAGTGCTATGAAAACGCAACCTCTCATTTTTCTCACGAGTGGCGAGACACATGGTTTCCTTGTTTAAATGTTAAACGATTGTATGTGTTTCCTGTGCTGAGTAATCCAAATACATGAAAGCAAGCAGCATAGCACAGAGATATGTGTATTAGAAACATCTGTTAGTGTAATCATGGGGCTTCCTTCATGAGGTGCCAAGGCAAACAGGCCAATAAGGATCCCACTTCACAATGTATCGATCACTGGCCACAGGCAGCATAAACACAGACACGGAGTGGGATAACCAGTCAACTTCCTGTCTGCAGGCTCACAGTAGTAGCAGTACACTTGACTCAAAAAGTTAAATATAGAACATCCATGGAGTGTCTATAAAGAGCCAACAGAATCCTAAAACACTTCCAGATGTTTGTCAAAATAGAATAAACCCTACATTTTTTACGTCATGAAAATTAAGTCGTGAATAAATAAAAAAAATAACATGAACAGTATGCGTTGTATGTTTATGAACCTTTGAAACCAATCCTGGTTCTGATTTTGTCATATTCAGCTTCCATCCAGCCTGATGTAATTTGAAGTCTGTTACTCCACGCGCACACGCACCTCCCCACACACACCCACACACACACACACACACGCACGCACCCACACACCCCGCACTGCTATGCACAGGATACAGCCTCCATTGACAAAGCCAATGAGCTGTGTATCTCCTGGGATATAGAAAAACACAGACATGACACCCTCTCACAAACAAAAAAATGTTCTAAATTATTAATCAGATCAGTCTGGTCTGTTCCTTGCCACTTGCCTAATTGCAATGTTGTAGATGTATATGCATATTAGTGGTTGGGGGGAAAAAATCAAAATTGCAATATATTGTTGCGCTCTGTGTTGCAATAAATGCCTATTAACTTTAACGCGGAGCATGCCGCTTATAAAAAAAAAAAAAAAAAGAAAAGAAAAACATTCAACTCAAAATGTCAAATATAGTTGTTTAGATTTTAGAAACACAATTTTAAGCCATTACAGTTTTGTTTACGATTAAATAAACACTAAAAAAGAATTACAAAATGATCAACACCTTATACTGAAGAAGAAAAACACAAAGTCAGCTAAACACTTTTTGTAGAAACACTGAACACACTTTTATACATTAAACACAGAAGTATGTCATAATGCAATTTAAAAGCACTGACTGACAAATCACCACGCATGAGCCAGTGGAATACAGTTTTTCTCGATTTGTTAACACACAATTTCTGAGACTTCAGACAAAGACAACATTTAACTCATGTACCAAATCCCTTTGCCAGTTCCACTAAACCATAAACACAATTCCTGCTTTAGACTCAGTTCGACGTTCTAAAACACACTTCTTCTTCTTTTTTTCAAAACACTACACACAATTCTCTAATTTAAGCATAACTTCATGAAGAATAACACTTGTTTTCACAAAGAACACACTGCCAGTCAAAATTCTGAATCCCTTGCTATACTCACCGAGTCATCACATGGTTTAACACCTGTACCACAGTTTTACAATTAGCCATCACAGCTTCAGCATAAAAGAGCAACAGGTGAGTGATCTGGGTTGAAGAAATGAAGACCTACATTGGAAACAGAGGCAGAGACAGAGGCATGGGACTGTAAGAGGAGGACGAGGAGTACAAGGACGAGAACGAGGCAGGCCACAAACAAGGACTAGGATCTTCATAACTGGTGCAGAACTGGTTCACTTCCTACACACACTTTTCAGTAGTTTATCTTCCTCCATATTCTCCATTCCTCAATCCTATCGAATAATTTTTTTTCTGACTGGAGATGGAAGGTATATGACCGAAATTCACAAACGCATGTGCCCCTCCTACAAGCCATGGAAGATGCATGTGGAGCTATACCAGGTGATGCTTTTCATGGCTGGACTTGCCATGCAAGGCAATATTTTCCCCGCTGCTTGGTCAGGGAAAACATTGCCTGTGACGTGGATGAGGTGCTGCGGCCAGACCGAAGCAGAAGACAGTAGTGATGTGTCGGTCGCCAACGAGCCGGTACTCTTTGAAGTGAACGATGAGAGCCGGCACCCTCCCTCCGTCATTTTCCCTCGCTCTCTCTCTACCTATGTTGCTCTCTCTTTTTCATGTGTCTGAATCGAAGTTTGGCAGTGTCTCAGCTGCCATGCTCAGAGACGGTACTGCACGCGGAGCACATTGCTCCGCCTCGTCTGTGCAGCCGCAGACAGAGAGAGACAGGAGGAGGAGAAAACAGGAGAGGAAAGGACGACACAAACGCGGTTTGTACAAGATGAGCCGAAAACGCAGTAACATTTGGAGACATTTTAATTGGTTAAAGTCAGATGAGAGGAGTTGATATGTTTATTTATTTATTTATTTATTTATTTTTAAATGCAAATTTAAAATAAAGCAAGGTCTTTTTATCCTGGACCGTGTGAGTAGCTCATGTTTGTTACATATTACATATTTTTGTAGCCACATATTGGTGTTCTTAGTATGAAAACAATATAGAAAATATTCAACACTAAAAGTGACACCAAACAAAAAAGTCCATTATTACAGTCTCATACCGCCTGTCAAGCGTGTGGAACCTTTTTTTTATTATTTTTTTTAACCCCTCTTTAGTTACGGTGTTGAATGGCAGCATGTTGGCTATTTTGCCAGGTGAAAAGTTATTGCATCCGTGATTTGTCGGTGCTGTTTGGAAATCTTATCATAAGGCGTTATATACTGGCAATAGCAAATGCGTCTCTAATTGTTTTTTCAGTAGATTAAGTTTCACCTCGTGTCCCACTTCTAGTTTGAAGTGGTCAAACACTTGTGATGGCGATTCAAATGGTCGAACAGATTTGTTGTGTTACCTCGTGTTGCGGCAACAACGGCGACTGTCGGCAAGAGGATTTTTTTTTTGTTCTGTATCTTCTTCTTTTTATTGCCAAAATACTTCCATCTCACGGATTTTGACTTTCTTTTGGCGACTAAATCCATTGCCGCTTTTTCTGGCCTCTCCTTATGTGCATGTCGCCTGTTAGTGTTTTCAAAGCAGGAGCAGCCTGTGAGAGTGAAGAGTGGACGAGGGAGAGGGGCGCCGGTGACTGATTACCAGAAGGGGGGCGCGAGAGGTAGCTTGCTACTTTTATGAAGCAAAGCAAACGTTTGCTTGCTCTAAAAAATAAAAATAAAAACATCGCACGTCTTGCGATGTGGCTATCGCGCATGCGCACATCGCAATTGCGATGTTCAAACAAAATATTGTGCAGGCCTAATTCAAATTGTTTAAAAGTTCGAACAGTGTGTATATTCAAATATGTCTATGCTTGTGAACAATATGAAGAATGTTCTACAATTTGAACTATTTTTGTATTGTGGCAAAGCACACTAAAGATGACAGTGCTGTGCATTCTACCCAACAATGTGTAACAACTATTGCCTAAGTTCCACTCTACCCTCAAATTTTTTTTTAGTTTGCTTCTCCTAAAGCAAATTCTCTGCAGTGCATGAATATTCCACTGCCCAGACAGGATCCAAGCCTGGTCAGCTCGGCAGGTGGTTATCCAGCCACCAACAAAACTCTTTTGAAGCCGCTGACCAGGTGACAAAGGAATTTATGCGTCTGCCGAAGGAGTGTATTTCAAGCAGTCTTCTCGGAGCCCGAACAAATGGCTCCAATGGTTTGGAATACACAAATGACCGATCAAAGGAATGTTCATGACTTCTTATCAATCACAAAAGGATACTCTGGCGCCTCGCCCTTCCTGGAACGTCTAGATGGAGCAACAACACCTCCAAGTGGCGAAACTTGGAACTATCCTTAGTGACAATTCACATAAGTAACCGCATTTTACACATCTATACCATAATAATTCTTGACAGACAACTGAACTACGAATGATTCATGTTATATCTTTGTGTGTATGAACATCCTATTTCATGTGTCCTCCATAAAGAATGCAAGATAATCAATATCTCTCAGCTCAGTCAGATGAGACAAGTAGAAGTTACCTCACAAGTTAGTTTATGATGCATTAATTATAGTGTGTGTTAAACGGGTTGTGTGGGAAAACTGATTTGCCAGACTGACCAAATTTAATGCCAAATTATTAATCTTTTTAATAATTTTCCTCTTAAAGTCTGCGCGAGTGAACAGAAGGGTGTGCCATCACCTGCTGAAGCCCCACCCAGAGACTTTAAAAAGGACGAGCAGACCCCCGCTCGCTCTCTTGCCCTCTTCCTGCTCTCACAAGCCTCAACCAAAAAAACTCCCTGGCAAGTGTCCCAGGCTGCTCGAACTCTTTGTTCAAACTTGCAAACCACGTGGCCTTTTTCTTTCCTGGCAGGATCCGTTAACGAGATCGGATCCTCGCTCCACGCCACGCCAAAGCAAATGCAAACTGCAACGCTGACTAAAGACTCTTTTGTTTTGTTGTTTTGTTTTTTTGTTCCACTATCGGTGCTTACCCGCCCGACCTTCGCGGTCCCGGGTACACTTGCAACGCACCGCCGGACTCAAGGTTGCGCACCTCAGCCGCTCAGCACCTCACCTGCTATTCGGTGGCGCCCCGCCGCGGTGCTAGCTCACCTCCAACGGCTGGCCTTCCCCGTACGCAGGCGCGTAGCGGACCGAACTCCACCTGGAACCGGGCAGCCGTCCGGCAGAACCAACCTCGCCAAGTCGACCAACCAATCAAGGGACGAGCCGCGCAACTACGTCAGGCCCCTGGCGTGGCTCCCTTGCTCTGTGGAATAAACCTTTTTTTTTTTTGCCTTTTTCAACGAACATTGACTATTTTTCCCCCTTGTCAAAAAGGCCGCCACTTCTGTTTGTTGCTACGCAACTCCAAGTCTCGTAAGTGCGCTTGATTTCTACCTCGGCGTATCCACTGTGTGCCACTTACGTTTGAAACATCACAAATCTGGCAGGTCAAATTTTCTCTTTTCCCTGTTTCTTTATTCATTCGCATTCCTTCCTTATTTTCATTCGCTTTATTTTATTTCTTTTCTTCTGACGGTAGAATAGTTAGATAGGCAGTATTTTGATTCTGTAGTGTAGCAATCGTGAATAAATGCATGTTTTATGAACTGTATTCCGCCTAAGTCATCTGTGTTTCCGAGTGGATTATTATTCTTTTGTTAGTACAACGAACCACTGAATATCGAGTGTGGCGACTTTAGATTATCAATGACTGATGAAAGAAGGATTTTGGTCGTTGTTTGCTCCTGTTAACCCAAAGCAAAAACAACGTGGTGCCCCAGAGGTTATCGAGGTAAATACAATTTACCTCTGTAACGTCCAGATTATTAATTCGTCCAAAAGACGACCCAATTATCGCTACATAATGGTGCCGGCCGTGTGAGGCTACAAAACATAAGAAGATCCACTCGAAAATACAAGACTTTGGACGTGAAAAGTAAAACACATTTCACGTAGGGTACCTAATCATTTGTCTCTGTGTAAGAAGGTAAACATTTCTTCTTACATAGAACTGCACTGACTTTCCCCTTCAGCTTTTAATCAAGCGTCTTTTAAGCCGCCATATTGCGTGTGTCACCACCGCAGTGGTTTGCGATAAGTAAACGAGAGTAACGGGATTGATTGTTGGAAGTTAGGTAAGAGCCGGTCACCGTTTGAGGAAATGGTGGCTTGTATTTGAAAACGTACGTGATAGAGCTCGAGTTGTGCAACTTTTAGATTTCAGCTAGCTGAATTTGAAGTTGTTTGTCTTTGTGTTGTTGTGTTTCCGGAAATTGTGGGAAGTCACGTGACAGCCTACGTGCGTCGCGTTGATCCGACTCGAGTTACGTGCTTCGGAGTAGCTAACCGCGAGCAACGTAAACGACGTCCGAGTCACTTTCCCCGTGTTCCTCCTCCACCTAGCTTGTGGGAGAAGTTTGAGTCGTGACTGAGCTTTTGTAGCCGCCGACTCAAAGTTGCAGCTCGTGGCGAGCGGATTAACAGAGCGCTAAGATGTTAGCTGCTTACCTGTACCGTGTACGCATTTCCACAAGGTGGCGCCATAGTCCTTGTGAAGAGCTGTGTGGCTCGTGGAGGCGTGGTTGAGTACCTCCCCCTCCCTTCTCGTTGGCGAGTTTGAGCCACGCCTGCAGACGCCCCGAAAGGGAGTGAATTCTGCAAGCTGTCAGCTGTCATTCAGTGTTTGGAGTGACACAGATCACTCGAGCTTGCTCCACTGTCAATAGACAACTGACCCCCCCACTGCTGCTTTCACGCCGGTGGTCCTTGCTCCGCGACAATTCTGATTCAATGTCACTTCACATTGCTTTTTGAATTGTTTTCCGTGTCGAGCGTTGTACTTAGTGATGGTCGTCACTGTTAGTACGCAAGGATAATAAAAAAATTATCCACGTCCGATTAAACGCAGTTGTAGGCTTAATTGACTGCTTGCGTTTAACGATTATAGTAATAGCCACCGCATTCTAGTCTTTTACGCTGCTTAGCGTGAGAGCAATTACGGTTGCATCAACAAAACATACTGCTGGGTCAAATTAATATAAAGGAACTATTTACACTGTTGTGTTTTTCTCTTTTTTCCTTTTTTTTTCCATATTCCCTCTTATCCAGTTTCATACTAGGCTAACTAGCTGTATGCTCGACTTAACATTCTACTTAATTTAGGGTTTTGTGTTTGTTTAGTTGGTTTGGTAGACCTAGTATTATTATTATTACTTTCTTCCCTTTTATTTGTTTTTCTTCTCATTTTTATCCATTATTTTTAATTTTTTTGTTTTGTTTGTTCTTTTGTTTTTGTTTTTCGGTTGTGTCTTAGTTAATAAGAAGGTGTGAGTTCGAATGAGCTATTATTAGAGAGGCAGCTCTAATATTTCTGTACAGTTTTGCAGTTTTTGTGTCCCAAAACCCCGTCCACAAGACATTTGCATAAAACTGTACTGACACTGTAATAAGTCATTTGACTAAGACTATTAACCCCTTTTAAGTTTATTTTCCCCTTTTTGCTTTGTTGTTTATTTAATTTAATTTTAATTTCAACTTTTAACTCGACTTCAAAAAAAAAAAAAAAAAAAAAAAAAAAAATTTTTTGATTTAGCTTTTGGGATTGACCGCTGTAACATTTCAGAGTTACTCTGTCCCTCATTCAAGCTATTCTTTGCTGAGTGAATCAAGTTGAAGTTAGTATTATTAATTTTTTTATTTTTTTATTTTTCTTTATTTATTATTTTATTTTTGTTGCTGTTTGTTTTTGTTTGTTTTGATAACTGGAATTGATTTTTCACAACTATAGTGTAAGCTGTGGGTTGCATAGCCCACTACAAATCTTTTGCTTTTGTGGCAATTTCCCTTTTGATAATTTGAACCCAGTGTGTATTGTTGACGATAATACTTGATAGCGGTAGTTAGCTAACTGCGTACGCTAATTAACTAACTATTAAACGCTAGTATAAGTTGATCGTCTAAAAGCTATTGACAATATGGCAGCACCCCGAGAGACTCCCAGCCCCTGTGAGAGCATAGAGACCTTAGCTCAACTGGTGCAGAAGCTGACCAAGGACTTCTTACCTGGATACGCTGAGTCTATTCGGCATGCGGATGTCAATACGCTAAATGATAACCTCGCGCAACTCATGAGCGACGCTGAGACAAAAGCCCTAAAAGACAAATCACTCATTCGAATGCTCGGATGTCTGACTTTGAACCTTGCCGCTCAGTTGAAGCTCAGCGATGCCGAGGATTGTCAAGTGAAACACCAACTTGACATGGCACGACAGCAGAGCCGTGACGCCACGGCACAGCTTGAAGCCGCCCACGACCGAGTGAAGGTCATGGAGACCCAGCTGGACGACGTTAAAGCACAGCTGGATGAGGCAAAAGCCCGCGCAGATGCGGCGCTAGCCGAAAATCTGGGCAGTGATGCAGATGAGTCTGCTTCCACTGACGACTCCCATCAAAAGATGGGTGAGTTAACCCAAGCTCTCGCGTCCGCCGAAGAGACAAATCGAGAGCAAGAAAAACTGCTGAGATCCGCGGCAAATGAAATTCACAAACTAAAAGTAGAGGTGACTGACTTGACTGAACGACCGTCAAAAGACCAACTTCGGCTAGCAGAAGCTAATTACTTTCGGGTTAGTTCGTCGCTAGCTCAGTCAACCGATGAAGTGAAGCGCCTCCAAGTTCAGGTACAGACCTTTAGGGAGGAACGTAATGCCGAAGTGGACCGCTCATATGACCTGCGAACCAAATTAGCATTGACTGAAGCCGAGGTTACCCGCCTCCGACAATGCCAGCAGGAATATGAGACAGAGTTAACTCATATTAAATATGAGTTACAACGCGCGCAGCAGTTGCATGAGGTCTCCCGAGGAGCCTCCCGGCCGGGAGATCCACCCCCGCACAGACCTCCTGATCCCAGAGCCACAGCACCACAGCTCAAACTGCCACCTGAGTCCGGAACCGCCTGGAGGACGCCGCCAGTGACCACCGCCGCTTTAGGCCTGGCAGCTCCAATGGCCGCCTCCCCACACGCTTTCGGGCCATCAGGTGATGACAGTTTCCAACGTGGACCCATGTCGACTCCCCCGTTGGAGGGACAAATGGGCGTGGCCTGGAAAGATTTGGACAAGCTGGCTCGAAATATAACCAAATTCGAACCGAAACCAGGGGGGTCCCACAACACAACAGAGTACTTGAAAGACATCAACTATCATCTCCAGCGGTTCCCAATGGCAACCGTGGAAGATAAGTTGTACTTGATCAAAATGACGTCCAGCCGAGCAGTCAACAGACTGCTGGAACGGCAGCCCGCTGATGTGTTGTCTGACCCCTTGGCACTGCACCAAGCCATCTCGCGCGAGTTTGACGGTTCTCCTGGGTTGTCGGGCATGGAAGTCGCCATGTTCGTCAAACAGGAAAAGCAGGAGGCTCCTCAGACTTTCTATAGTCGTCTTCGCGATGCCTATTTTGGGACTCGTAACGAGCCCAACATGGAGGAAGATCCTGGTTTTAAAACGTTGTTTGTCCGAAACCTCCAACAAAACCTTAACCACTACTTGGGACTGGCTTTGTGTCCTGAGACACTGAATAGCTCGCAGCTACGTGACTTAGCAGCTAGGGGCTATGCAAAGCTAAAGTTATCCGCCCCCAAGGCAGGCGACGCAGGAATTTATAAAGTGGACGTGGGTCCTCCTTCAGAGCTGGAGGGAGCTTGCTCCTTTGCTCCGAGGGAAGACCAGACTAAATCCAAAAAGTCAAAACAGTCCCGCGCCCCGCGAAACCGGAAACCGCGCTCCAAAACCGACTACTCGCGTGACGAGAAAGCGGACGGAGAAAAGCAAGCTGACGACCGCCGGCGCTCCAAAGTTGCTAAAGGTAAGCCCGATTCGCGCTATCATCCAAAACGTGATAAAGTCGAACGCGCGCCAGCAACCGACCCCTGCCGCGAGTCCCGGAACCGCCAAGCAGACTCCGAGACTGACCACAACGCAGTTGCCAACGGCATATTGAAGGCACTCCTGAAATTGTCAAAAGACTCGTCAAAAGACCCGCCTTTATGACTAACCGACGGCCGGATGCCCACTGAAGTGACCCACCAGCAGAGGTCACCAGAGGGGCCTCCAGTAGCCGACACTCAGACACCTACTAAACTGCCTTCTGACTCAACAATATTGGTACTGCAGGCTGATCCAAATACAGCAGACCCGCATGTATCGCGATCAACCGATGACGTGAGACCGTTCCAACAGCTTTTAGGTGACCTCACCACCAGGGGGATGGCTCGTAAATTCTATCTGAGCGTCACCCTGGAGCGAGCTCTAACCTACGAAGCCCTTGTAGATCCCGCCGCGGACATCACGGTGATGTCCAACACGGTGTTCGAACAACTCCGCGCCGCGTCACAAGCTAACAGTCGACCGCTCCGCCTACGGCGGTGCCCACTCACCGTTAGCGCTTTCTCACCTACTAACACAAAGCTGGAATCTGTCGCGATGGTACACTGGTCCATTGGCCCCATGGAATTCATCCATCCAGTCTATGTGGGACCCATTGAGTCAGTCCCCCTTCTTATTGGCCAAGACCTGTTGTTCCGCTTCCAACCCATCATAGACTACCAGAGACTCCAGATTTGGGCCCAGGTGCGGCAGGCCCTGCCGACATTTCCTTCGGGCCCTGACCAGGCTCAGCTCTGCACTGTGACTCGGGCGCAGCCACCCCACGGGGAAGCAGACGCCCCCACAGGGAGCTGGGACACGACACAGTCCAAGGCAGGACCCCTCGCGTCCCCGACAAAGGACCGGCTGAGAAGCCACGACACCTTTCTTTGTGACCTTGACCCACCCCCACCTGATGCAGGGTACGCCCCACGCATCATCGGAGGTGTCCACGTGCAAGGTGCACCTGTTCTTGACGCCGTCCTCGCCTTGTGGGCTGACAAGTCAGCCATTTCTGCAGCATTCGCTGACAACTTGCGAGATCTCGACCCGAACATTCTTTTCGTCTCCAAGTCTTGCCGGTTTCCGTTGAACATGGAACCTCCTCTTACAATAACTGCAGTGGGCGTGTGCGCCTTAAACCTTCAGTGGAAGCAGCACTCACTGACCCACTACTTCTTGGTTGTCCCGGACACGCCTCACACCCTTTTTGTGGGTGCAGATTTGCTTGTTCGTCTTGCCGTCCATGTGGACACCATCAACAACGTGCTTTGGTCCCTCACCAACTCGGAACCTCTAGCTTGTGTTCCCAGTCTTCCAAACATGAAGTCCGGACAGACCATCCCAGATGCTTGCAAAGTCTTAAACGAGGATGAAGTGATCGCTCCGGCGACCACGATCAACATTCCGGTTCGCTTGGTGGCGCGAGCTAACCAGGTCTTGAATGCTAACTCCGCTTTCTTTCAACCTTCATCGGAATTCATGAACCTGTCGTTACTCTTGGAGGCCACGCCCATCGTGGACGCCTCCCTCACCACTCTGATCTTGGTTCACAACCCCCTTTCGTACGACGTTCGCATACCAAAAGCGACCCGTCTGGGCCTGCTCATCCGTTCCGACTTCCACGACTTCACTCTAATGGTGCCTGTGGTTGGACACATTCCATCTGACTTGTTCTTGACTGAAGACACCGGTGGCCGAAGACTCACCAGGCCATCTCAGCTTGTTACGGTCAACCCTGCCGGTCCCACCAACGATGAAGACATCGTCCGAGTGGACCTGGGGACAGACCAACAACTGGTGATTTATGCCTTGAGCGCGTTGCCTCCAACGCCTTCTAGCATTCCCTCTGGAAACCCAGAGAAACCTCAACCAACCACGACTCCAAATGGGGACCTTCAACCGTACCCAGAGTTCGAGGAGCACCTCCAAGAAGTTCTGCACCGCGCCGACGCGCTCCGGTCCGAACAGGACCGCGAACGATTGCGCACCGTGTTAATGAAATACACACCCTCTTTTGCCAAGGACTCTTTGGATTGCGGGTTGACGGCACTACATGTAGTCCGCATCCCGTCTCAGCCCGGCGCTCCTCCAACTTTTGTGCGCCAGTACAAGATTCCGATAGCTTCTTACGAACCAGTACAGAAGACTATCGACGCCATGCTGGAAAAGGGCATCATTCGCCCCTGTAACAGCACCTATTCGGCTCCATTGTGGCCAGTCTTGAAGCCAAACGGCACATGGAGACCAACCATTGACTATCGCAAGCTGAACCAACAGGTTCCTCTTTCGCGATGGCCCATGACACAACTTGAACAGGAACTTCCCAAGGTTCGAGAGGCCAAATTCTTCACCACCATCGATGTGGCTTCGGGGTTCTGGACGATCCCAGTAGACCCCAGGGATCAATACAAGTTGGCATTCACCTTTGGCAACAAACAGTACACTTTCAACCGGTGTCCATTCGGCTACGCCAACTCGCCAGCCGAATTTAACATCTTCCTCAACAAGGCGTGCCCTGACGCCGCTGCCAGGGGCAATCTCATTTATGTCGATGACATTATGATGAGGAGCTCCTCTTTGGATGACCACTTGATGGAAATCGATCACGTTCTTGGACAGCTGTCTTCTGCAGGCGCCAAACTGTCCCTCCTGAAAGGTCAGTGGTGTCGCACGAAGGTCAACTACGTGGGGATCTTGGTCGGGCCGAACGGGATTGAACCACAATCCAGCCGTATTCAAGGCCTTCTTGACATCAAAACCCCCACCGATGTGTCAAAATTGCGCAGCTTCCTTGGCGTGTGCGACTATTCGCGCCAGTTCATTGAACATTTTGCTGACATAGCACGCCCTCTTACTAACCTGCTGAAGAAAGATACGCCCTTCGATTGGGGTGACGAACAAAACAACGCGATGAATATGCTAAAACAAAAGCTGGGCTCCGCCCCCTGTCTCGCGTACCCCGATAGCAACAAGGAATTTTTCTTGGAAGCAGGATTCTCCGACCATTGTTTGAGTGCGGGTCTATACCAAATGTACGACCAGGATAAACGCGTCGTGGCGTACGCCAGTAAAACGTTGAACGGCCCTGAGTTGAAATACTCCGACTGCGAAAAAGCCCTGCTTTCCACAGTATGGGCAATCAAACATTTCTCAAACTACATTGGATGTCAAAAAGTAACGATTGATACTAACCATCATCCGGTTACTTTTCTTAACAACCAACGCATTCGAGACGGTGTCGTAACGAACGCGCGCATTGCCGGCTGGCTTATGGCGTTACAAAGTTACGATGTTCGAGTCCGGTACGCGAAAAACGCAAAGTTACCGCTGGGTACCGATCTAGCGATTTGCCAGAACTGTGTGTCAACTTCCCCGACCCCGCCGACAGACGTCGCCGTGGCACCGATGCCGGAATTCACGCGTCACCGCTATTTTGAGGAACATGTCTGCAAAGACATGCCTACAGCTTACGTGGATGGCTGCTCTTACCACCACCAAACCCAGCTGCAGGCTGAGGTGGGCATCGCTTGGGTCAATGACACACCGTGCAAAACACTGCAATTCCAATTGGGCCCCCACTCTTCTCAATATGCGGAAATCGCTGGCATCCTGATTACACTCAAATTGGCAGTTGAAAACGGTGTCGCGGTGCTGGTTATCTGCACTGACTCAAACTATGCCCGCCTCGCCTTCACCTGTCATCTACCGGTGTGGCGTCGAAATGGTTTCCTTACGTCAGCAAAGAAACCCGTTAAACACCGCGACCTCATTTTGACATGCGACCATTTGGTTTCCTCCAATGATATGCATGTCTATTGGAAAAAGGTCCGGGGACACTCAAAAGTCCCAGGACCTGACAAACATTTTAACGACCTAACGGACACGTTAGCCAAACAAGGGGCCCTCAACGGGACTCCTTGGACATTTGATACAGCTTGGCTGCCCACCCAGCCCACCCTGGAGGTCCACGTTCTCACGCGCCGCCGCGCTGCGGCCGCCGCTGAGTCTCGCGACGCCCCCACACGAACCCCTACGGGGCCCGTGGCGTGCGTACCGCCCGTCCGAACCTCCGACTTGGTCGCCCAACAGGCCGGCGACCCCGCGCTTTTCAAAATAATTCAGCACCTTTCTGATCCTGTCGCCAACCCCGTGCCGCCTGACGCGTTGAGTGACGACAGCGACTTCAGGGACTTGCTCTCCGTGCTGCAAAGGCTGCGTCTCGTTAAGGGCCTTCTGGTTTATGACTCCGGGTCTCCACCTGCCCTGCGGTTGGTGGTTCCACGGAGCCAAAGGGGGGTCTTGCTAACATACGCCCACGACGCGCCTTATGCAGGCCACCGCGGATTCAAGGCCACTGTCACCGCACTACAACAGGTGGCATACTGGCCGCGCATGCATAATGATGTAGCAACCTACATCAAAGGATGCCTGGTTTGCTGCCAGTTTCAGCCAGCAAACCCAAGTCACCGAGCACCACTCCAACAGAAAGGAGTCAACTTCCCATGGTCTGATCTGCAAATTGATTGGGTGGGACCACTGGTCAGATCTCTGAGAGGGAACAAATACTTTCTTACAGTAGTTTGCGCGTTCACCAAGTGGGTAGAATGCCTGCCTGCTCCAAACGACACGCACACACCACTGCATGCCTGCTGATGAACCACGTGTTCTCCCGCTTTGGGTTGCCCTCACGCGTTAACTCAGACAGGGGAACCCACTTCACAGCCGAGGTGATGCAACAACTTTGGCAAATGCTCGGAATCAAGGCCCAGTTGCACATTAGCCATCACCCGCAGTCATCAGGACAGGTGGAGCGGACTAATCGCACCGTGGTAAATTTGCTGAAAAAGTTTGTTGTTTCCAACCATCGGGACTGGGACACCCGACTCCCACTGATCCTCATGGCGATTCGAGCCACCCCTCACGAATCCACAGGGGTGGCCCCCTTTGAAATGATGACCGGACGGCGAATGACGCTCCCCCTGCACCTGATGTACCAGCCAGGAGAAACAAACCTAGCCACGGCATACACGGCCTCCCAGTACGTGGAGGACTTGCAAGCCCACCTCCGAGCCACGTTTGCATTTGCTCAACAACGGCTTAAGCAAAGTGCAGAAGGTCAGAAAACCTACTACGATAGGAAAGCCTCACGAACCGAGTTCGAAATAGGTGATCGAGTATGGTACTACTTGTTCGCGCAACCAAATGCTACCACTCTGCGTGCCCAGAGGGGCATCGCCCGAAAATTTCTTCCCCGGTGGTCAGGACCATACGAAATCGTCGACAAACTGTCACCCGTCGCCTATCAAATTAGGATGAATAAAGGACGTCAGGGGGACCAACTGAGGTGGGTCCACCGAAACCAGATCAAAAGTCACTGCGGTTTTGAACGTCTGAGAACGCAATCGAGCGAATCTCAGGACCAGCATACGCGCGAAACTGACAAAGGGGGGTCACCAGCTGACTCCGAGTCGGCGACCCAACCGACACCCGCGACAGATGCGACGAACCTGTCGACTCACCCAGCTGACTATGACGACTAAGAGTACTATACGCGGGAAAAGGGGGGGGGTTGATACCCCTCTGCACATACTAGACAAAGACAGACTTGTTGACATAGTACCAAGCGAAGCTAACTCGCGTGCTTTTATCTGTTACTAGGAGATGATGCGGACGACGATTCTGATGTTGTGTATGACCGCCGTGGCGAGCCAACCAGGGATGGTTGAACCTGGACCAGCCGCAGGAATTGCCTTGAGAGAACAACCAGGGTTGCTCATGACCAACTGCCGGACTCATACCCAAAGAATATTCATCAAACTTGACCCACATACAACGTATAGGAAACACTCGGACCATGACGAGAGTGGCACCAGCTGGGCTGGCAAACACTTTGGTATTCGAGCTACGTTCCACGCTGCTGAAGATATTATCCATATGCTACGACAACTCGAGAAATTCGTGGTCACCCAATCCGACCTTAGTGGGGCTCCGAGACGTGAAAAACGATTTATCGGAGGCCTACTCTTGGCGGCCGCGTCAATTGGGAGCCTGTTTAGCATAGGAACATCTACTGTTAACGCCGTTCACTTGAATACTATTCGTAAACAAATTAGCGAACTTCAGGCGGAACTACCAGACATCCGAAGTAATCTGGATCGACAGTCCTCCCAGCTACAAACGCTTGGCGAGACTCTTAAAGGTACGATCCTAGTCCTCAACACACATAGCCTTATGCTGAATCAGACTAAATCGGCCTTGAAATTGCTTGCAACTGTGATTCAAAAAGATATGGCCTACGCTCAAGGCGTGATGATGCTTATGGATGACCTGCTGCGTGAAGTTAGTTCTTCAGTGGACCAGCTCGCTATGGGAAAGGTTCCCCCGTACCTAGTACCGTTACAATTGGTCCAAGATATTCTTTCTAGAGTTTTAACTAGTCAGGCGACTCCGATTCAAACCCATCTCGCTTTTGCTCTAGGAAGCGCTACCGTATTATATGTTAAACCCCAAGAATATGAAGTAGCTTTTATGATTACTTTGCCGATTATTGATGCACGTAATATCTACCGTCTGAAGGACGTTATTAACGTGGGCGCTTGGCAAGGGGATACTTACGTAAGGGTTGACACGCCTGAGGTGATTGCCTACCACGATTCGAGTCCGAACCTCTATCTGGCCCCAAATTTGCAGATGTGTACGCGCACTAAAGATATCCATTATCTGTGTCCCAGCAAGCCGTTCCTTCGAGATGTAACGGATGGGATTTGTGGTCTCAAACCGTTGGAGGAGGGATCGAAATGTAGAGCCGAGGCCACGCCTCGATACCAAATGACTACAACCCGCAAATGACTACAATTCTGCATGTAGATAATATGGCGCTGTACCATTTGGCACCTGAGACTCATCAAAGCGAAATCGAAGTGTCTGACTTCTTTGATCACGACCAACTTAAATTTGATCCCCAGGTACACGACTTGATTCAAGCTGAGGGAACTCAGGCCATAGACTTGACCGCTGTTGAGAATACCCTACAGGCTATTCGTACCACAGCCCGAGCCCCTCCACCTTCTTTCTCCCAGTCTTGGTCTACAGCCGATAATGCCCTGATAGCCTTGGTTATTCTCGGGTACCTTATGACTTTTGGTATAGCCTACCTGCTCTATAGGAAGGTGCACCAGCTTAATAGCCAGCTACTAGAGTGCTGCGCCAACCAACCTAAGATCTTTCGCCGTAAACGAACACCCCCAGGGGAGAGCCAATCAGATCCACCAGGTGAGGAGATTCTCCTCGACCTCCAGGTGCCTGAAACAGCACCCCCCTCTTCAAAAGAGAGTTAGGGCCCGTGATATAGCCCCGGGTTTTTGAGTTTTAGAAGGCGAAAGCCTCTTTTTCGTTCTCTCTCTCTTTTCTTTAATTTGCTGTTCGTTTTCCCCTAGTTACTCATTATATGATACTAGCCTTATAGCCTTAGGAAAAGTTTTCTTCCTTTTCTTTTGTTTGGAACTTCGCGTCTTGCGTCTTTCCCAGGCCCGCGCCTGTTTTGGGACCCAAGTCCCTCAGTTAGCTGACACAGTACCAAGTTAGACACACTGTTAACTGAATACACATAGAGACACATTGAAAACACACAGACATACCCTGCATACACATAACCAGGCAGAGGTTAGGGAAAAGTGGCACCAGTGGTATGTCTTGAGTGTTGCAGCAGAGCGTGAGTGGGACTCCGGCCGTCTGACCGTGGCCTGGACCCTGGCCACGCATCATCTGGACCCGTCAACCTGGACATCCTGAAGATTCATCCCGCTTGACGAAGGGGGGTCTGTAACAACTATTGCCTAAGTTCCACTCTACCCTCTAATTTTTTTTTAGTTTGCTTCTCCTAAAGCAAATTCTCTGCAGTGCATGAATATTCCACTGCCCACACAGGATCCAAGCCTGGTCAGCTCAGCAGGTGGTTATCCAGCCACCAACAAAACTCTTTTGAAGCCGCTGACCAGGTGACAAAGGAATTTATGCGTCTGCCGAAGGAGTGTATTTCAAGCAGTCTTCTCGGAGCCCGAACAAATGGCTCCAATGGTTTGGAATACACAAATGACCGATCAAAGGAATGTTCATGACTTCTTATCAATCACAAAAGGATACTCTGGCGCCTCGCCCTTCCTGGAATGTCTAGATGGAGCAACAACACCTCCAAGTGGCGAAACTTGGAACTATCCTTAGTGACAATTCACATAAGTAACCGCATTTTACACATCTATACCATAATAATTCTTGACAGACAACTGAACTACGAATGATTCATGTTATATCTTTATGTGTATGAACATCCTATTTCATGTGTCCTCCATAAAGAATGCAAGATAATCAATATCTCTCAGCTCAGTCAGATTAGACAAGTAGAAGTTACCTCACAAGTTAGTTTATGATGCATTAATTATAGTGTGTGTTAAACGGGTTGTGTGGGAAAACTGATTTGCCAGACTGACCAAATTTAATGCCAAATTATTAATCTTTTTAATAATTTTCCTCTTAAAGTCTGCGCGAGCGAACAGAAGGGTGTGCCATCACCTGCTGAAGCCCCACCCAGAGACTTTAAAAAGGACGAGCAGACCCCCGCTCGCTCTCTTGCCCTCTTCCTGCTCTCACAAGCCTCAACCAAAAAAACTCCCTGGCAAGTGTCCCAGGCTGCTCGAACTCTTTGTTCAAACTTGCAAACCACGTGGCCTTTTTCTTTCCTGGCAGGATCCGTTAACGAGATCGGATCCTCGCTCCACGCCACGCCAAAGCAAATGCAAACTGCAACGCTGACTAAAGACTCTTTTGTTTTGTTGTTTTGTTTTTTGTTCCACTATCGGTGCTTACCCGCCCGACCTTCGCGGTCCCGGGTACACTTGCAACGCACCGCCGGACTCAAGGTTGCGCACCTCAGCCGCTCAGCACCTCACCTGCTATTCGGTGGCGCCCCGCCGCGGTGCTAGCTCACCTCCAACGGCTGGCCTTCCCCGTACGCAGGCGCGTAGCGGACCGAACTCCACCTGGAACCGGGCAGCCGTCCGGCAGAACCAACCTCGCCAAGTCGACCAACCAATCAAGGGACGAGCCGCGCAACTACGTCAGGCCCCTGGCGTGGCTCCCTTGCTCTGTGGAATAAACCTTTTTTTTTTTTTGCCTTTTTCAACGAACATTGACTATTTTTCCCCCTTGTCAAAAAGGCCGCCACTTCTGTTTGTTGCTACGCAACTCCAAGTCTCGTAAGTGCGCTTGATTTCTACCTCGGCGTATCCACTGTGTGCCACTTACGTTTGAAACATCACAAATCTGGCAGGTCAAATTTTCTCTTTTCCCTGTTTCTTTATTCATTCGCATTCCTTCCTTATTTTTATTCGCTTTATTTTATTTCTTTTCTTCTGACGGTAGAATAGTTAGATAGGCAGTATTTTGATTCTGTAGTGTAGCAATCGTGAATAAATGCATGTTTTATGAACTGTATTCCGCCTAAGTCATCTGTGTTTCCGAGTGGATTATTATTCTTTTGTTAGTACAACGAACCACTGAATATCGAGTGTGGCGACTTTAGATTATCAATGACTGATGAAAGAAGGATTTTGGTCGTTGTTTGCTCCTGTTAACCCAAAGCAAAAACAACGTGGTGCCCCAGAGGTTATCGAGGTAAATACAATTTACCTCTGTAACGTCCAGATTATTAATTCGTCCAAAAGACGACCCAATTATCGCTACAAATGTGTAGACATCAATCTGTTTACATGAATGACATGTGTGAAACTTAGTAGAAAAGTTTGATTTTGGTAAAGCTACAGTTCGGCCCAAAAGTATTTGGACAGTGACACAAGTTTTGTTATTTTAGATGTTGACAAACACATATCCAGAATACAATCATATAATCAGTATAGAATTAAAGTGCAGACTCTCTGCTTTAATTTGAGAATATTGACATCCAAATCGGAGCAGGGGTTTAGGAATTACAGCTCTTTAAAATCTAGCTGTCTCTTTTTCAGGGTACCAAAAGTAATTGGACAATTGACTCAGAAGACTGCAAAAAATAAAAAATAAAAACATGGGCCCTTCCCTCATTAACCTGTCATTAAATAAGCAGTTTAAAAGGTCTGGAGTTGATTCTAGGTGTGACGTTTGCATTTGGAAGCTGTTGCTGTGAACACACAACATGCTTTCAAATGAGCTCTCAATAGGGGTGAAACAGCCCATCCTGAGGCTGACAAAAAAAGAACAAAACCATCAAAGAGAGAAGAGAAATGTTAAGAGTGGCCAAATCAACAGTTTGGTACATTGTGAGAAAAACAAAATGCACAAAGTGAGCTTGTGAACTCAAAAAGGCCTGGACATCCATGGAAGACAACAGTGGTGAATGATCACAGAATCCTTTCCATGGTGAAGAAAAACCCCATCACAGCATCCACTCAAGTGAAGAACACTCTCCAAGAAGTAGGTGTATAAGTATGTAAGTCTACCACAAAGAGAAGACATCATGAGAGTTAATACAAAGGATTCACCACAAGACGCAAACCATTAATCAGCCTCAAAAATAGAAAGGCCACAATTGACTTTGCCAAAAAACACCTGACGAAGTCAGTCCAGGTCTGGAACAACATTCTTTGGACAGATGAGACTAAGATCAACCTGTACTAGAATGACGAGAAGAAGAAAGTTTGGAGCAGAATTGGAACAGCTCATGATCCGAAGCACACCACATCTTCTGTAAACATGGTGGACATGCATGGCTTTCAGTGGCACTTGGTCACTTGTGCTTGTGATGATATGGCAAAAGGCAGAAGCAGCCCAATGAATTCTGAAGTGTATATGGATATAATTTGTGCTCGGATTCAGCCAAATACAGCAAAGTTGATTGCACGGTGCTTCATAGTAAAACTGGACAATGATCCAAAATAGGGGTGTTAAAAAAAAATCGATTCGCGCAATTCTTGAATCGATTCAATAGGCGGCCGAATCGATTTTTAAACATCCATTTTTGATAGAAAAATATTCACCAAAACGTCTTAAGGTTCACACCTTAAGCATGTAATAATGTTATATTAATGGAACATTAAGCCTTAATATTTTTATTTCAGTGCTGTTCATACATGAAACAGATTACAATCTGTACAAGACTGAAGTTTCAGATAAATAAATAATACATTTTCATACAAATCTTACACTGTACAAGTTTATTGATTATTATTTTCTAAATTTAAATAAAAATAATCGCAACAATCGATTTATAAATTCGTATCGGGATTAATCGTATAAAATCGAATCACGACCTATGAATCGTGATACGAATCGAATCGTCAGGTACTTGGCAATTCACACCCCTAATCCAAAACATACTGCAAAAGCAACCCAGGAGTTTTTTTTAAAGCAAAACAGTGGAATATTCTTCAATGGTCGAGTTAATCACTCGATCTCTATCGAGCATGCATTTCACTTTCTCACGGCAAAACTTAAGGTAGAAAGATGTTCAAAGATACAACAACTGAAGACAGCTGCAGTAAAGGCCTAGCAAAGCATTATAAAGGAGGAAACTCAGCGTTTGGTGATGTCCACGGGTTCCAGACTTCAGGCAGTCATTGCCTGCAAAGGATTCTCAACAAAATATTGAAAAGTACCATTTTACTTTACGATATGTTTATGTGTCCAATTATTTTTGAGTCCCTGGAATAAGGAGCATTTGCATAAAAATAGCTACAATTCCTACATGCTTAATAATATGTTTCTGTTCAAGCTCTTAGCTTAAAGTCTGCTCTTCAATTCCATTTGTAGTTGCTTCTGTTTAAAGGTGCCCTCATATGAAATTAGGGCTGGGAAATAATGTCGACTAAGTCTACTTGGTCGACTGGAAAAATTTAAGTCGACGCTCCGCCCGGAACCATGTTTGCGCCGCCGCGGTCCATGTTTCACACGGACCTTTTATGCCGACGCGCGCATCGCCGCATACTGTTGCGAACTCCTGTCCGTGCGATGGAGGACAAAGTAAAAAAAGAGTAGACTCCTGTCACTCCCCTCAAAAAAGACCTAGAGTTTGGGACCATTTTGAAAAAATTGAGGGGGCAAATAAAGTTAAAAGCAAATCATGCAAACTAACAATGGCCTACCACAGCAGCACATCATCGATGTTGCAGCATGTAACAAGGAAGCATCCATACCAACACTTGAAGAAAGCAGAGCAAGGTAAGTTTAGTTTTTATTAGTGTGATAATATTGCTATTTAGAACGCAACACACTGCACTGTATTGCTGACTTGAACTTGCCGTTTGACTCTTAACTTAAGGCGCCGCTCGACGACGCGTCACGAGTAGCAAATGCATCGCCAAGCTAAGTGCCTAACCGGTCATTCTCAACGAGATATGCAGGCAGACAGGCACACAATATCCTTTAAGCAAATCACATTCGCTAAGAGCCGCTACGGGTAACGGACAGTTACAAACGTACACCTCGAAGAGAAGATGATTCACGAAGTTTTTAGTCACTTTGTGTGCGTGCCTGCGCGTGTGTGCGGGCGCGCCACACAGTCTGTAATTGAGGATGAACAATTAGCGTAGACTGTCAAATCAATGTTATTGTCTAGACTAACCAGCGTAGTAGATGGAAAAATATACACGATATCTCGAGTGGTGATATGGTCACTTGAGCCTGACCAAGCAATTTCACTAGACAACGCATTCTGAGTGGTGATATATTAGTGTACAGCACCACCTAGTGGCTGAAAGGCTGACATTTATGTGCTAAAGTAAAACAGATTTAATAGTAAAGTGGTGGTCTTTGAGAATGAGATTGAGCTACCTCAAAACACAGGAAAGGAAGTTAATGTTATAAACTTCCTAAAAAGCAATATAGGGCTGATTAAGATTTAGATTATTATAAAAATAAAATAAAAAAATAAGATAACCTGCACTTTGTATTAAAAAAACAACAAAAAAACAAAAAACAACCAAAAAAAACTACTTATCAAAATAGAACCTGCACATGTCATGGATTAAAAAAAAAAAAAAAAAAAAGAAAAAAAAAGAAAAGGAAATAGAAGGAATAATGGGTATTTATGCACACGTTCAACATTTGCGGCCTCTAAACTTAAAAATAAACAAATAAATACATAAACAAATAAATAAACAAAAATAATAATAAAAAGTCAATTAGTCGTCAAATATATGAGAAGTCGAGTCGATTTTTAAAAAAGTCGTTAGTGACAGCCCTATATGAAATTTTCACTTTTTTTTTGGGGGGGGGGGGGGGGTGGTTGGTCATAAATATGCCTTACTACACTGACAAAGTCCCCAAGTTGTAAGATAACCAACCGATCCATGTTTCCCTTTTCTATGGCCGTTTGTATCAAAGTAGGTCAAATAGCACTCTCAAATGGGCTGTTTTAGCAGGTCGGTTTTACACGTCACTAACCCCACCTTTTTCGGTTTTACACGTCACTAGCTCAGCGCGAACTCCACCCTCACAATTTTCAACCCCTCCTGCCGCCGGAGATTTCCAACCCACGAACAAACAGCAGCAGCAGCAGCAGCAGAAGGACAGCATGGCAGCAAAACAACCCATTAGGAACTGTTCTGAACCAGATTGTACAGAGGACAACAAAACCCTTTTTCTTCTGCCACAGAAAGGCTTGTGGTTGGACTGTATTTATGTATAAATATGCCCAAGCAACTCCCAAAACGTGTTATTTCCGGCGAGTGGGGTGGCCGATTTTGCGGTCTTGTATCTCCAGCCCGGAGAACACTCGTTGATAATGTCATCAACATGGATTGACGCAGAGGCTAGACTAAAAATCCAGCCAAATCATAACACATTTACACTGGCATCTGTCATATGGATCTTCCAACAAGAAAATAGGTTACAAAAAATACCAAGGAGGATATTGCCTACGATGTTGATGAATTTCGCTGGTCAAATCCAACAAAGCATTTTATTCAATTTCATTACGTTTTATTTTATTTTATTATTATTATTTTATTATTTTTATTTATTTATTTATTTTCTGGCAGTGTTGGAAGACGTTTTGTTGTGATCGTCTATATTGACTGATTTGGGTTAAATGAAGAGAAATAAATTCTATTTTCACGAGTGTGTAGCATTGATTTTGTATATTTGCACTTTCTTGTGTATTTTGCAACTGCTAAACATTTTTTTTTTTAAGTTCAGCATAGCAGTGTGTACCTGTTTCAAACAGAGTTAGATCTTATGAAACATCTATTTCATTGTACAAACATTGTTTGTACGGTATACATGTGATTAGAGTTTTGACAAGAGTAGTTCATTTTTCCACATGATGTGAGATGTTCCTCATCTCGTGTGCTGGTTGTGCTAATTGTGTGTAGTGTTTTTAAAATCCGAGCCCGGTTTTCTATTTTGTGCTTTAGCAATCGAAAAAAAAATTACAAAAGCAAAAAACTGGCATATGGTTACAAAAAATACCAATGAGGGTACTGCCTACGATGTTGATGAATTTCGCTGGTCAAATCCAACAAGGCAATTTATTCACTTTTATTCCGTTTTTTTATTTTTATTAGTTTTTTTTTTCTGACAGTGTTGGAAGACGTTTGTTGTGATTGTCTATGACTATATATATATATATATATATATATATATATATATATATATATATATATATATATATATATATATATATTAGGGGTGTGCCAAAAGAATCGATTAATAAAAGAATCGAGATTCTCATTTATTAATCGAATCGAAGTAATATTTAATATCCAAAAATCGATTTTATTTAAATTAGGAATGAAGAAGAAGGGGAAAAGGCAGTTGTAGCCCACATGCTGTTTTTGTGGGAAAAGGCACTTACAGTACAAAATTAAAAAATGTTTAAACAAAAAAAAGACACTTTAATGTCTCTATTTGTCATTTTGTCTTGTAAAGCAGACTGGAGTAGATCATGACAATGTTGTGCATATCTGTAAATTGAAGCAGAAATCATTTGTCAATCAAATAACTGTGAATTGAAAATCTTTCGAATTGAGAATTGAAAATCAATTCTGAATCGAATTGTAGACCCAAAAATCGTAATTGAATCGAATTGTGAGACAGTCAAAGATTCCCAGCCCTAATGTGTGTGTGTGTATATATATATATATATATATATATATATATATATATATATATATATATATATATATATATATACTGACTATATTAACCTTGTTAATTTATACATGGACCATGTATTAAATAATAAATAATGTATTTGCCCTGCGATTGGCTGGCAACCAGTCCAGGGTGTCCCCCGTGACCCTTGTGAGGAATGAGCGGTCAAGAAAATGGATGGATGGATGGATGTATTTGCCTCATATTGCACATACTGCAATGTTTTTTACACCATGTATGAAATAAGAATGTATCTCCCTCATATATTAGTATTTTTTTTTTTTTAAATTTTAAGGTCATATTTTTTATTTTGTTTTTTTGTCTTTTTTGCCCACCACATTTTTTTTTATTTTATTTTTTTAGTTTGCAAAGCATGACGACGACAATGGCGCGCAGCGCGACTGACTGACCCACCAAGATCCTATTTACTAAATATGACGCTGGATGTTTTTTTTCCATTTTTCTTCTCCTTCTTTCTTTCTTTCTTTCTTTCTTTCTTTCTTTCTTTCTTTCTTTCTTTCTTTCTTTCTTTCTGCTGCAACGTCGATATTTACACCACTGCTAATGGGCTATGTACTTCCAGCAAAAGTGACATGTAGGCTTCGGTAACTTGCGGTCGTATTTTATCCCATTAAAATTGGTGTTTTCCCCTCGATCTCTGTGCAATTTATCTCCTTTTTCCTTATACGTAAGTCGTATCATTCACATGAAGTCCTCCACGTCATCTCCCAAGAACGACAAAAGAATTTGTAGTTATATTACAGTTTTTTACGATTGCATACACACTAAAAACAAAAGAATTACATAATTATTAACACCTTACACTGAAGGAGCAAAACCCTGGACCCGATTTACACCACTATAAACACAAAGTTTTTTCTCACACTTTTTTTGCAGATCAACACACACAATGATTTGCGAAACACTGAACACACTTTTATACATTAGACACAGATATATGTCATAATGTCACCTCCTTGCAATTCCAAAACACTGACAGACAAATCACCACACGAATGAACCAGCTGATTAAACACACGTACATTAGCTGCTTCAACACATGACTGTTTTATTGTAGACAAACCGATCAGGTTTGAACACCACAAAAATGCAGCAGGTAATTCACCTGCTTTCAACCAAAATGGAAGAAGTCAGGGGAAGAAAAGAGAATGTGAGAGGGGGAATCCGTGGAGGAGGAGCAGGAGGTAGATGTTGAGGAAGAACTGAAATATGAGAACATCCTCAAAGAAGAAGAGGACCATATTTGTCAAATAAAATTCGTGCAACACTATTTGATAATGTCGTCAACTATGGTTTGATGCTGAAGGAGGCCTTCCTACAAGACAATGGGCTTAAAAAAAACAACAAAAAAACAAACGAGAATATTGCCTACGATGCTAATGAAATTTGCTAATCAGATCCAACTAGGCCAGGGATAGGCAACCCTGGGCCTATTCAAATTCGGTTTGAATTCTATTGGATTCAAATGACCAACAAGCTCTGGAGAAGCCTAATATCAATCCTCACCTGTGTTGGAGGAGGGGGACATCTAAAACACACAGGACTGCGGCTCTCTAGGACCAGGGTTGCCTACTCGTAAATTCGGCAATTTATTTTATTCTATTTTATCTTTTATCTTTTTTTTTTTTTTCCCAATGTAATTTTATTTATTTATTTATTTATTACAGTAACTTTAACCTGTACTGGGAGTACAGTATTTTTATTTGTCTATTTTCTGGGGTTGTGTTTGTCTATCTTGACTGATTTTGGTTCTATGAACTCAACGCTCAACTCCACTTTATTTATAAAGCATTTTAAAACAAGCATTCCTGTATACAAGTACTGTACACGAAACAGAAATTGGTCATGCAGTAAAGAATAAGATAAGTAAAACAAGAACAAGACTAACATTTTAAGTGATTATACAAGCAATATGAATGAATGAAATGAATCCTTTTTTCAATAGTGTGTAGCACTGATCTTGTGTTTGACAAAATTACCATATTGTGTATTTGTACTTTCCTTGTGTACTTGTACTGTGACTGGTAAAAGTTGATTAAGTGAAGCATTGCAGTATGTAACAGGTTCAAACACAGTTGAACCTTATGACACGTGTCCATGTCATATGGTAAAATAAGATGGTTTATATATATGTGTTGCGAGTTTTGACAAGAGTGCTTCCTTTTCCACGGGATCTGAGATATTCTGCATCTCGTTGTGCTAATTGCATGTAGGGTTTTGAAAATCGGAGCCCAGTTTTGTATTTGGTGCTTAAGCAATTGTAAAAAACTGTAAGAATTATGACAGTTATAAGCACACTTTTACATAGTGTTTAGGTGTTACTTCAGTGGCTGGTGTATGCTACATTATTATCATGACTTGTTAGAGCTGCCTTTGAAAGACCTTTAATCATAGACATCGGGAAAAGCACAGATTTTAACCAGAAATAAAAAAATAAATAAATAAAAAATTTGACTTTAATGTTACTTGATTATTTAATTTAGAAGTCATTCAGTACTATTTTCCTTCAACCAATGTAGTCACATATGCACCAAAATGTAATCTCTGTGACTTCAGAAGTATTTGAGAGCAAACACTTACAATAATAATATCCATCCGTCCATTTTCTTGACCGCTTATCGCTTATTCCTCACAAGGGTCGCTGGTGCCTATCTCAGCTGGCTCTGAGCAGTAGGCGGGGGACACCCTGGACTGGTTGCCAGCCAATCGCAGGGCACAATAATAATAATAATGATAAAATTTATTTATTAGGAGCTTTTTAAAAGAACTCAAGGTGTAGGCTCATGTCATATAAACGTTTAGTTATTCGTTTGTATTGTGAATGCCAGTGATGTTAGGGGAGACTATGTTTACATCGTTTACAAATTATACACAGCTGTTTATATTGCCATTTGTGTGTGTGCGTATAATATTTGAGTAACGTGCTATATTTGTACTTTGTTTGAGTGTCATTTCAGTTTTACAGAAAAAAACAAAACAAGAGATTGAAGACAACAGTAAAACAAGTAAACTTTACTCCAGCCTCTTCGTTTCCCTTCAAGATTTTTCGCTAGCTGTCAAATTGTGTTCAGACACACACTAAGGACAGAATTCTTATTTATCATCGAATTAGATTTTCTCTAGATTTCACTCTAATATTATGTTAAATTAGTTTTGAACAAGGACTTCAACGGTCTATTGTATGATTTGAGTGGTTCACGTCGATGCGAGAAAAAAACAAAAACAAAGAAAAAAAAACCCCCATTAAAACCACGACTAACCGAAAAATACTATGTACGCGAACAAACGTACTATATAGGGATGAATATTAACTCCTTTACTGCCACTTGTTATAAAAAAACAAAATACAAAAAAAAAAAACACAGGGCCAGCTGATTTCGAGCATTTTAACTCATCTTTCAAGGCAAACAGAATATTGTGTGCTTTTACTGCATATACAATGTGGGTAAGATCGCATCCCATTCTTTCATTAGGCAAAATAAAAGTATGTTTGTACCTTATTCCGTTCCTTAGTAATCACCATTTAAAAATAGGTCATTTGAAGACATTGAGCGAAAATTGAAAACAAGAAAACAAGCTTTTAGTGAAAAGATACATTTTCTCCACAACAGTAACTTTGATACTAATGGTTTTTGTTTAGTGACGCTCTGCGAATTAGATCATTGACGTCATCCTTGAAAAAGTTCAATTTCACCAGATTCCGTCACGTTTCATTGTAATTTCATACACCGGCAGCCCATTAAAAAGAGACACAATGCTGATATCTGCTTGTCATAGTTAGTGGGTGTTTTTGATTCCACAACCCATTGACCAGGCAGCGCTGCACTTAGACGTTGCACTTCCCATTGATTAAAAAAAACAAAACAAAAACAAAAAAACGTAGTTGACGTCATTTAACATTTATGGCGGCATACAACCTAATTTTACTAATCGTTATTAAACATCTTTGGTGGTCAAAGAGTTAAACAACAACAACAACAACAAATGGCTCACTTGAGAGTCAATTTTCCTCAGTGGCGATCCTGCCATTAGGCGGATTAGGCAAATGCTAGGGGCGCTCGTGAGCAAAAGGGGCGACAGGGAGAGGAGATGTTTTTTTTTTTCTTTTTTCATCCTTTGTCAGTCACGTCAGTCAAGCTAACGGCAGTATGCATGACAGTACACGGGGCTGTGAGAAACCAAATTTCAAAATAAACCTTACTTTACCAAGTAGTATATGTAGATCAATGCATGTAAAACTTTTATTTTGAAGTGTTACCGAGCGCGTCATCGGTGCTGTAGATGTGCGCCTCTATTCGGAGTTTTTGAACAATGGCAATATCCATGTGCACCAAACTGCTGGGCCAGACGTCAGTAACACAACATAGTCCTGAAGTTACGTTCAAGCCCCAGGTAAGAGACTAATAAGACATAATTATGCTGATGTTGTATTGTACGTCGCCTGTTGCCAGCGTTTAGCCGTGACTGCTAGCTAACAGCGAGCTAACAGCAATGTTAGCAGTCATGCGCAACCCTAAATCGGATGCTGGTTTGGCCGCCTTTTCAGCCGCGTTGGAGTTTATTAATGATGAACGAATTGAGTCATTTGAATGGCTCGTCAATGTGAACGATGGGAACTGACCCCGGGTTTTCACCGGATGCGGTTGCGGTGCGGTTGCGGTGCGGTTGCGGTGCGGTCCGGCGACGCAAGCAATTAGATTCCATTCATTCGAATGGTGCAGTTTACACCGCTTGCGGGTGCGTTGCGTGTCGACTGCGGAAGGCCTGCGACGTGCCGCAAGCCTTCCGCAAGGATAGACCTATTTTCTATTTTTGCCGGACGCCGCAGCGGTAGGCCTCCGGCAAATGGCAAGCTAGCACAAAACACATCGAGCGGGACAGGAAGACCGAGGCAGTTTCAAAATAAATTTCCGGTTACCTTTCAGAATAAAACACTCGCCAGCTCCTATTTCGCAAGTTTTTCAGCAAAACGTGACGTGGGCGTCGACGGGCCATGTGCTCATTCACGGTTTAGACACCAGCGAACATGGACGAGGAGAGGTTTATATTGGAGGTGGAAAACCACAAAATAATATATGACACGGCACATCCTTTTTATAAGGACTGTAATGTATTGTGAGTTTGATGTTCGCGATTGCTTGTTGTGCCCGTCTCGCTTGCCGTACTGAGCGGCAGCCGGACGCGGAAGACAGAAATAAAGAGTGGACCCGCACTGACCCGACTCTCGTTATTAATATACTTTACAAGGACAACCAAAAAAAGGATGCTGCATGGAATCTCATAGCAGAAGAAGAAGAAAAGGTTAAATCAAAAGAAGTCCACCTCTCTTTCTGCTTCTCTGTTGAGCACAGACTTTCTGTATGTTTGTCGTTGTGAAATGCCACATGATCGCGCGCGCGCGGTCCCGCGAGACACGTTGGGAAGTGGGCGGCGACGGAGCTGCCGGACCGCAGCTGTGCGGAGCCGGTGTGGATTGACAAAAAAATTGACCCGTCCGGAGCACGCAGTCAAGACGCACCGCACCGCAACCGCACCGCAACCGCATTCTGTGAAAACCCGGGGAAAGTCTTTATTGACAGCGGACAACGACCGGACACCCCCCCCCCTCCCTCCCACTATAGCATTCGCTTTCGGAGGGAGAGTCGTCTTCGCACATTAACGTCAATCAATTTCTAACAATTTCGTGGCTCGTTAAGGTCTGAAACAAGCAACAACAAAAAAAAACTGCATGCTGCGCGTGTCATACATGGCAGAAGTGAAGAACACAACAGGATCGGCCGGCGTACAAAAACAACTCCAGTGTGATGAACAGGGGGATAGGAAAAGCTCGCCACCAAGTAGAAGTGAGTAAACTACAGAGTAGATTTGATAAATGACAGCTAGACAATCAAAACACGCTCGCTGGTGCAGTGTAAACATGTGCTGGACAAAGTATGTAGTGTTGTACATAACACATTTATATTTTCCTGTGTTCTATAAAATTATGAAACCTTACTGAATGTTATTTTTTAAGACTATTTAATATGTCAAAATGTAACAATGATCTGCACACTCCTACAGAAGTGTAGACTGTGGTGTGAAAGTGGACAGAGAGAGCAAAACTTTATTGTTGACGAAAATGCACCTTGAGTCTCATGTACAGTGTTCCCTCGTTTTCTGCTGGGGTTAGGTTGCAAAAAATACAAAAACATCAGATTTAGGTTGATGAAGTGCCCCCCCTGCACTTTCTTTCTGGTGACAGGTCTGGCTCTTTAGTTAAGAAAATGAAATGAAAACGCTAGTATGCTGTCCTGGATCAAGGCTTAAAAAATAAGAGGAGAGCTATCGCGAGATGCTGTGACTATCGCGAGACCGGTAGCGAGATTGGGAAAATCTAACATGGCGGCGCCCTGCTGCTAAAATAGAATTAGCTCTATATTTCTAATTAAACCTGAATTTAATGACTAGATAAATTCGATTTTTTTCTTTTCTAAGAAAGATCTGAAATAATATCCAGTGTGGACGACCTCGAACGCTTTATTGACGATTATTTTTATAGCTGCGCGATGGATGATCTGGTGGCTAGTCGTGATAATCCTTCGAAAAAAAGGAAAAATGACTCGTCAACAGATACGGATGATTTAGTAACCGCTGACGTATCGGTGAGTATGCTGGATTCCATAAATAAAAAACTTGACGTCCTCTGTCTTATCCGCGAGGACGTCAAAGAATTAAAGGTAAGTTTGGAATTCGTTAGCCAACAGGTAAGCGATCTCCAACGAGATAATTCCGAGCTACGCTCCTCTCTCGTAGCTGTCACAGCCGAGTTGGAGACGATTAAAAATGAGAATAAAATGCTAAAGGAAACGGTCTTAGATGTTCAAGCCTGTAGTATGCGGGAAAATCTAATATTTTCAGGTATATCCGAAAATACCCCAGATAATCCAGAGAGCGAGATAAAAAAATTTATGACATTATTGCTAAAGATCCCTCAGGAGACGGTAAATAATATCTCTTTTCAACGTGTACACCGGCTCGGAGCTCGTAAGGGCAATAAGCCCCGTCCTATTATTGCTAAGTTCGAACATTTTAAACATAAAGAATTGGTAAAAAGTAAAGGACGGGAGCTCAAAGGGACATCTTTCGGGATGAATGATCAATTCCCAAGAGAGATAAACGAGCGGCGAAAAGTACTGTTTCCTATAATGAAACAAAATAGACAGGAGGGTAAACGGACTCCGATGGTCGTTGATAAATTATATATCGACGGCCAGCTATTCCGAAACCCAACCTCGACCCCTTGGCTGTTCTAACTGATAATTGGTAGAGCCGAGTATTGTGTGATTATTTGACGTATGTATATGTATGTATATGTGTATATATGTATATGTATATATATGTGTATGTATATGTATGTATATGTATGGATAATGGGTTATGAAACTGAGAATATGAATTTATATCATGTATAGGCTATATAATAATAATAATAATAATAATAATAATAATAATAATATAAAAATATATTCTTAAAAAAATAAAAAATAATAATAATAATAAAAATAATAATCTCGCTTAGGTCACTATTTACTGGTGTATTGTTATGTTGAATCCCCCACAGATTTCCTTCACACTCACTTCCCCCCTCGTTTTTTTCACTATTATACTTATCTACTTGTTATCTCTCTCTTTATATAAATTATATAAATTGCCTAATTACTCTTTTGCTATCCTACAATATGTTAATATTAATAAGCAGTTTATATAGATGTATACATAAGACTGAGTCTATATTGCTTGCATGCAGAAATTAGTTCTGGTCTCCTGGAATGTGTGTGGCGCTCGCTCCCAGGCAAAAAGAATAAAGATTTTAGACCATCTCTCAAAATTTAAGGCAGATATTTGTCTCCTACAAGAAACCCACCTACAAAAATCAGAAGAAAAATGATTTATAGATAGAAATTTTAGTCAAGTTTACTCTGCCTCCTATAATAGTAGACAAAGAGGTGTCTCTATACTTATACATAAGAATTTATTCTTTACTCTAAATAATATAGTAATAGATTTAGAGGGCCGATATATTATTATTCAGGTAACTATATTTAATAAAGTATATACAATTGGTAATTTATATGCCCCAAATAATGATGACCCGGATTTTTTCCATGAATTTTTCTCTCGGTTACTCGATTTAGCAACAAATTCTACTATTATTATTGGAGGTGATTTTAACACGGTCTTAAACCCATTAATAGATCGTTCTAATAATACGATATATACAAGGCGATTACGATCCGCTAAAGTAATAGATGAATATATGGAGGATTTTGGCCTCAGCGATGGCTGGAGACTTCAAAACCCAACTAAGAAGGAATTTACTTTCTTCTCTGCGGTGCACCGATCATTCTCAAGAATTGATTTTTTCCTTACAAATAATTCTATTGTTGATAAAACTGCTATAAAAATACATTCTATAATTATAAGTGATCATGCACCAGTCTCCCTCACTCTACAAATTGACTCTACCTTTAAACTACCCCCGATATGGCGTTTTAACATCTCACTACTGAAAGACGTAGAGTTTGATAAAATTATTAGAAGGGAATGGGCAGATTTTTTGGAAATAAATGACTCTCCAAATATATCTCCATCTCTCCTCTGGGAAGCAGGGAAAGCGGTAATTAGAGGGAAAATTATATCATATTCAACTTATAAAAAGAAACAGGATCAAAAATTAGAAAAATACCTGGAAGATAAAATTAAATAACTAACGGATGAATATGCAATAAACCCAAATAATCAAATATGGACGGAACAACAGAATATAAAAATACAGTTAGATAACATGTTATCTAAAAAGATAGAGTTTATAATACAACAGTTGAGATATAATAATTTTGAATATAATAATAAATCAGGTAAATTTCTGGCAAATCAACTTCAACGGAATCGGGAAAAATCTCTTATAACGGCTATTAAAGATATAAATGGTGAATGCACACAATCACCAGAAGAAATTAACCATATTTTTTATAACTATTATCGAAATCTATACTCAGAAATTAATAGACGTAACCCTGAACATATTGAGGTATTCCTAAATAGCTTAAATATACCTCAGTTATCTACTGAACATAAAGATATTCTAGATGCCCCGCTTACTATAGATGAGTTGCATCGTGCTTTAGACAGTATGCCTAATGGCAGAGCACCTGGTCCAGACGGCTATCCGGCTATATTTTTTAAACATTTCTGGTTAATGTTTGCTTCATTATTTCTAATAGTAGTAACTGAAATTAAAAGTAAGGGTGATATACGTCAAGATATGAATATAGCAGCAATTAAACTTTTATTAAAGCCAGAAAAAGACCCCACCCTCCCGTCAAGTTACCGACCGATATCACTAATTAATACCGATATTAAAATTAGCGCTAAGGCCTTGGCATCTAGACTAGAGACAGTAATCTCGACAATTATTCATAGCGATCAAACAGGTTTTTATTAAAGGTCGTCATTCTACTAATAATATTAGGAGGCTCTTTAACTTGATTAGTATGTCACAGCAGTATGATAAAAAGGCAGTTGTTATTTCGCTGGATGCAGAAAAAGCCTTCGATAAAGTTAACTGGTCCTTCCTCTTTGCTGTCTTAAATAAATTCGGCTTCGCGGAGTCATTCATTCAATGGGTCTCATTATTATATGATTCTCCTAAAGCTACAGTTACTACTAATGGGTTACATCACAGAGTTTTACTTTACAAAGGGGTACAAGACAAGGGTGCCCAATGTCTCCTTTATTATTTGCTATATTTATTGAGCCGCTTGCATTAGCTATACGTCAGGATAGACGGATCCAAGGAATCCACTCCGGGACAATAGAACATAAAATTAATCTATATGCCGATGATATATTACTCTATTTAGAAGAACCTGCTATCTCGTGAGGGGAAGCATTTAACTTAATAACTAAATTCTCTCACTTATCAAATTACTCTATTAACTGGACAAAATCAACATTATTACCTATTACAGAAAATTCATGGAACCCTACAAGTCAGGATCCACACCACTCCTTTCCTACAGGTAATTTAAAATACTTAGGTGTTAAAATTTCACCTAAGTTAACTGAATTAACTTCTTTAAATTTTTTACCATTATTGGATAGCATCCGTAGTGACCTGGAGCGCTGGAATAATCTTCCGATCTCTTTAATAGGACGGATAGCTACTATAAAAATGAAAGTTTTACCAAAGATAAATTATTTATTTTCAATGATTCAATTTAAACCTACGTCTAACTGGTTCCAATCGCTGGACTCTGCTATCATAAAATTCTATTGGAATAAAAAAAAAGCCAAAATTAGTCTATCTACTCTTCAGGAAAGTAAATCTAAAGGAGGTTTAGAGGCACCAAACTTTATGTACTATTATATAGCTAATCAACTACAATATCTTGTGCTATGGACACAACCCAACAGAGATACTAACTGTTGTTTGGAATTGGAGCAGAAGGATTGTAATAATCTTAGACTGTTAGATTTACTCTTTATTACAAAATCAATAAAACGACATAATTGTTTTAAAAACCCAATGATAGCCGCCACCCTGACTGCCTGGTGGAAGGCATTAGAAATTACAAACTCCCAATTGGCGCCCTGTGGGCTCTCTCCCATTTGGCATAACCCCGACTTTCAACTTAATAATCAGTTGTTCCATTTAAGCTTATGGGAGCAGAAAGGAATTACACACCTTCATCATCTTTTCTCAGATAATAAGTTTATATCATATACAAACTTGGTCCAAAAATATGAAATGAAAAACGGAAATTTCTTACATTATCTGCAAGTTAAAAATATGGTTAAGAAACAAATCCCAACACTTCAGGATACACTCCAACTGCCTGTCTTAGCTAAAGATATTATAAAGCTTTCTCCAACAACAATAAAGAAAATATCAAAAATATATAAGTTATTTTTATACACAAATAAAACGTATTTACCGACTTTAAAATGGGAAAAAGACTTGTCTATAGTTCCGGAACCAGACTTGGACCCAAATCTGTGAAAATGTATTTAAAATGACCAAACAGACAAATTTGCAACTTATCCAATATAAGATGCTTCATAGAACATATATTACACAATATATGATGAAAAAAATGGGACTCTCTGACTCCGACATTTGTCTCCAGTGCTCACAAAACACTGCCGATACTTATCTTCATGCTTTATGGTCATGTACTCCAGTGCTGTATTTCTGTACTAAAATCTTGGAAAAGCTCGCTGATATATTAAACTGTAGGCTTCCTTTATCTCCAAGATTGTGTTTACTAGGTGACTTAACAATAACTGAGCTACCATGTAAACAATCTCAATCTATACTTATAGCCCTTACTATTGCTAAAAAAATAATCCTTGTCAATTGGAAAAATAAACAATCTCTAAATATCGACCACTGGTTAAACTTATTAATAAATTATATCTTAATGGAAAAAATCTCTGCCTTAAATAAAAATCAAGTATCAAGATTTAAACAAATATGGTCTATGTACATAGAATATTTTAATCTTAATTTGGCAACTTAATCCTGTCTAGATTCTGCCTGTTAACGAGAGCCACCACATCGTTACAACTTCTGTTTTCAGTGCTTCTGTATTTGGTATTTTGTATCTGATTGTTTTTATTTTTATATAGTCAGGAACCAAGTTGCTGCTAGTGGGCTCGAGCACACCACACTATACGACATTATACTCACTAACTCCTTAAGATTTATTTCTAGTGGGCACTAAGCATCAACACTTGGTGTTACTGCATGCTAATTAGTCAATTTTCTTGACGTCGTCCCCCGTGGTCGGGCGGGTGTGGCTCTGCCCCCCCCCCCCCCGTTGTCTGCTCGATGGCGGTTGCGTCTTGGCCGCTCCCTGGGCCCCCTGTGGGGTGCGGTGTTGGGGTGCTTTCCCTGGTGCCTGGGGCGGTGCCGTCCCGGCGTGGTCCGCTGCTCCGTGCCCGGCGGCGCGGTTCGGGGCGGGTGGGCCTCTGGTGTGCCCCGTGGTTCCCTCTCCCCTTCCCCTTCCTCTCCCTCCTCGCCTCCCCCCGTCCATCCTCCTCTGCCTCCCGGTCCCTTTTCCCTTGTCGCCCTCCCCGTCCTGCCCTGCAGCCGCCCTTTCGCCTTCTTGTCGTCTCCTCCCCGCTTCCCCCTCCCCCCTTCCCTGTCTGCCCCCCGCCCCCTCCCTCTCCCTGGGGGGCGGGGGTTTGAGTCCTGCCCCCACTCCGGCAGAACTCCTGGCGCCCCGGGTGGGCTCCGGTGGCCGGTGCCTATCGTGGTGCCAGATTTGGGGGGGGTGCGTGCCACCTACACCCGCCGGGTTGGGTGAGGCCCCGCTGGTCGCTCCTCTTACTCACTTCACTAGTTTTACACTATACACTTTGTAAATATACACATAGGGCACACAACACATTTCTTGGTGGGGTGGGGAAGGGTGGAAACACCATCTTCACCCTTCAACTCCCCTCCAATTTTAATGCACTTCATGTCCAAGGGGAGGGGTGAGTTGGGGCGGGGAGCCATCAGGGGGGATGGACTGCAGTGCCTGGCAGCGCTGTGGTCCCCCCCATCTGTGTCCCTGCCCCACCACTTTGTCCCTCCATTTCCTTTTTTAATGCACCACACATATACATATTCATTCTTTTGGGGGGATGCGGGTGTATCGGAGTAGGGGAAATTTTTTCCCTCTGCTCCGACTCACCTGCTCCCAATTTTAATGCACCACACGCACACACTTGTATATACACTGGGTGGGGCCACATTCACGGTGTATGGGTAGAGCTCGCCAGTCGGCGAGCTGGCGGACTCAGTAACAGGGTTAGGTGTCACTAGTACGCTGGCGTGACGACCGGGGCCTCTTCCCACCGGGCTCGGTGTTCTGGTGTTCCGCCTCCCCCCCGGTGCTTCCTCCTCTGCTTCCCCCCTCCCGCCGCTGTGTTCCTTTCGCACGGCTGGAGGTGGGGTGGGCACGTCTTCCCTCTCTGCGCTGCTGCCCGGTGCCGGTTTCCGGGGGTGGGGGCTCGCAGGGGGCGGGGTTCGCGGGGGGGTTGGCGGTGGTCGGGGGGGTGGCGGCTTGTTTGGGGGGGGTGGAGGTATGCGTGGGTGGGGGGTTGGGTGTTGGGGGTCGGGGTGTGTTCGGGGGTTTGGGGGCCGGGGGTGGCGGGGCCTGGGTCGTGGCGGGTTTGGGTGGGGTGCGGGGGGTCGTGGGGGTTGGGGGCTGGGGACCGGTGGGGCGCTGTGGGGACCCGCCGGGCCTCGTTCTGCGGCCTTGGGCTCGGGGGTGTGGGCCGGGGCTGGGGTGTTCCGGGCGTCTGGGTCGGCTCGCCGACCGGTGTCCGCTCGGGTGGCGTGGGGGTGGCCTTGGTGCTGCCGCGGCCTGGGGATTCCGGGGGTGGGGGGCGGTGCTTGCTTTGCTGGACCGCGGTTGACGGCTTCTTTCTTTGGTGGTGGTCCTTATGCATGCCAGATCCATCGCACCAGCATCTACTGAAACTCAAACAGAATTTGCCTCTCCCTCCCACAGCCCCTTGAATCAGTGGGTGCTGGTGTCTGTGGAACTCACTTTGCTTTATCTATCCTTCCCTCCTTTCTCTCTTTAGTTTTCCCTCTGGTCACTTGAGATCTCAATTTATTGGAAGTTTGAGGTTTCTGGGGTTGGCATAAGACTCAGGTTTTGTAACCACGCAGGAGGGGTTTGGTTGGTGCTGGATTTCACTTTGATGGATTGGATGTACTGGCTTCTATGGATCTCACTCTGCCTCATCGATCCTTCCCTCCTTCCTCTCTTTAGTTTTTCCTCTGGTCTCTTGAGATCTCGTTAATTTGTTGGAATTTAGAGGCTTCCGGGGTTGGCGTAAGACATTGATTTTGTAACCATGGGGAAGGCAGGAAGTGTTTGGTCGGTGCTGGATTTCACTTTGATTTATCTTTCTTTTCTCTTTATTTTTTCTGACCTTTTCTCTGGTCTCCTGACCATTTGAACCTCACGACTCTGGCAAGACTCTGAAGTACCTGGTTAAGGCGAAGGGTAATGGGATATTTATAAGGTTTTAGGTGAATTAATGAGTATAAATGTATACGTATTTGCACGCACACGCAAACGCACACAAACGCACGCAAACGCACGCACACATACACACACACACACACACACACACACAAAAAAAAACAAAAAAAACAAGAGCAATGATGATAAGACGTTGAATCGGTAAGATTACCGAATGAACAATTCTGAGCTCTTTTATAAAAAAAAAGAGAGAAAAAAAAAGGCTTAAAAAATAAAATAAAATAAATAAATAAATAAAGATCACGGTCAGACTCTCAGGTGGATGCGCAGGCTGATACAGCACGGACGTATTCAATAATCTAAACTGGGCTGCTCATGCTGTAGCAAAAAGTGAAGCCGGCGGCGGCCATCTTGCGTTGCCAGACTTAAAGTAAGTTGACTTTTCCGCAGCATACGTTATCTTCCTCTGCAGCGAAAATATCACTATGTGACGTATGGTTGTACCAATAAGTATAAAATAAGTGTGGGAGATGCTCTAAATGCAGATTTCATCAGTAAGAAATTAATGTCTCATAAGGTACTGAGTGCTACTCATATTGTTCTGCATCATCAGAATCAGTTATAAGAACCTTCAACGATGAAATGAAAGCACAGCACACCAGAAAAAAAATAAGTCTTGTGAAATGTAAACCTAACTTCTGCAAGTCCTGATTCATGATACTGAGATAATACTCTGAATGGTTGATGCAAATAATTAAGTTTGTTCTTTGCTAGGCTCTCATTATCCCATACAAGTGATTTATTGTAGTACAATTACTACATTATTAATTTTGAACTGCAACTGCGGTTTTAAAATTCCAGAGACGTGAAGATACCGTGTGCCCTGTGTGAGTTTATGATAAATTATTTTGTGGTTGGTCTAAGAAGTTGCGCAGGGTTGTGTTTATGTTTGGTCTAATAAGACGGCGGTTGGGTGGGGCGCTACCAGAAATCCTGCCTAGGGTGCCAAGTTGTTTAGGAACGCCACTGATTTTCCTAATACAGTATTACAGTATACACTATTATAATTTTATGGCAATTTATGCGTCACAGTTAGCAGTGATTAAATCAATTCATCCCATCTTACATTGAGAACGATTAATTACCTTTATTACTTTAATGCTAAATATTTTCCTTTTTAAATATACTGTGAATATTTTGAATCACCAACATGTGTCATATGTGCATATTTATGTGTCAGCCCTGAGGGCGATGAATCAACTCTCATGCTGTGCATGTGCCTCCACCCCTGCTGTGCAAATTTGTCCAATTAGCTATGGCCCCCAGGGAGCGTAAGCGTGCAAGCTCAACACACATGTGGATCAACAAAATCATATGATACAGAGCCCTGACAGTGTGAAGACGAAGCAACAATCAAATGCATTTTATGGCTGTAGAATTTTATAGATGGACTTTCAAAGAGCTCTGGTCAAATATCTAATTAATTCCCTTTAAAATGATATATATTAGGGCACACGGTGGGTTAGTGGTTAGCACGTTCGGGTCTGAGTCCAGGCTCCGGCCTTCCTGGGTGGAGTTGTCTGCGTGGGTCTTTTCCGGGTACTCCGGTCTCCTCCCACATTCCAAAGACATGCATAGCAGGTTGATTGGGCACTCCGAATTCTCCCTCGGTGTGCTTGTGTGTGTGGATGGTTGTTCTTCTCTGTGTGCCCTGTGATTGGCTGGCAACCAGTTCAGGGTGTACCCCGCCTACTGCCCATAGTCAGCTGAGATAGGCTCCAGCACCCCCCGCAACCCTTGTGAGGAATAAGCGGTTCAGAAAATGGGTGGATGGATGGATGATATGCAATACATGGATGTACCTCAAAAAGTTACAGCAGTTTTAATGTTGGAAGGTAGAAAAGTTTTGACAAAAAAAAAGTGGTTTAAAGTTTTGGTACTTGCATCAGTTCAATGATCGACTTTGTAGTCGTGTCAACAGATTTGCGGCCGTATGTGTTGGACAGTTGGGTGAAGAGAGGGGCGGAGCTGTCAACTGAATACCACCTGGTGGTGTGTTGGCTCCAATGGTGGGGGAAGATGCCGGTCCGACCAGCAAGACCCAAACGTATTTTGAGGGTCTGCTGGGAACGTCTGGCAGAATCCACTGGCAGAAAGAGTTTCAACACCCACCTCCTTGTCCCGGGGGAGGCGGGGGACATTGAGTCCGAGTGGACCATGATCCGTGCTGCCATTGTTGAGGCAGCTGATCGGAGCTGTGGCCAGAGTCTGGGGACTCTGAGGCGCCTGTCATGGCGCCAATCCCCGAACCCGTTGGTGGACACCAGCGGTAAGGGAAGCCGTCAAGATGAAGAAGGAGTCCTATCAGGCGCTTTTGGCCTGTGGGACTTCAGAGGCAGCTGACAGGTACCGGCTGGCCAAGCGGAATGCGGCTTCGGTGGTAGCTGAGGCAAAAACTCTGAGAGGCCTAAGAGGAGTTCGGCAAGGCCATGGAAAACGACTTCCGGATGGCTTCGAGGGAATTCTGGTCCGCCATCCGGCGTCTCAGGAGATGAAAGCAGTACAGCATGAACACTGTGTTTCGTGGGGTTGGGGTGCTGCTGACCTCGACTCAGGATGTCATGAGTCGGTGGGGAGAATACTTTGAAGACCGCCTCAATTCCACCAACACATCTTCCTTTGAGGAAGCAGAGTCTGGGGACTCTGAGGTGGGCTCTTCTATCTCTGGGGTCGAAGTCACTGAAGTGGTTGGAAAGCTCCTCGGTGGCAGGGCCCCGGGGATGGATGAGATCCTCCCAGAGTTCCTAAAGGCTTTGGATGTTGTGAGGCTGTCATGGCTGACACGCCTCTACAACATCACGTGGACATCGGGGACAGTGCCTCTGGATTGGCAGACTGGGGTGGTGGTCTCCCTTTTTAAGAAGGGGGACCAGACTGTTAAGGTCTATTCAGGGTTGCTGGAGAGGAGGCTCCATCGGGAAGTCGAATCCCAGATTCAGGAGGAGCAGTGTGGTTTTCGTCCTGGCCGTGGAACAGTGGACCAGCTCTACACCCTCGGCAGGGTCCTCGACGGTGCGTGGGAATTCGCTCATCCAGTCCACATGTGTTTTGTAGACTTGGAGAAGGCATTCGACCATGTCCCTCGGGGAGTCCTGTGGGCGGTGCTTCGGGAGTACGGGATACCGAGCCCCCTAATACGTGCTGTTCGGTCTCTGCACGACTGGTGCTTCGGGAGTACGGGATACCGAGCCCCCTAATACGTGATGTTCGGTCTCTGTACGACTGGTATCAGAATTTGATCCGCATTGCCGGCAGAAAGTCAAACTCGTTTCCAGTGAGTGTTGGACTGAGCTGAGTCGAAAGGCGAAACTCTAGATTTACTGGTCGATCTATGTTCCTACTAGGGCTGCACGATATTGGAAAAACATGCAATATGCGATATACTTGCTGAACATAGCGATATCGATATTATTGCGATATTTAACATGTACCTAAAGAAATTACATTTTTATTACCTAATGAAAGAAAAACATTTTTCATGTGGCAAAATAAGCAACCTTAATGCAATCTTAGTTAATTAATTGTAATTATGTCTTGATAATTTTCAACTATTGAATGGCGATGCACATTTTAGTTAGCATCTGACGGGTCAAATTCATATAAAAAGCATAAAATTCCATATAAAACTTATTGCATGCCTTTGCGATATGCATATTGCAAGGGCCAATATCGCGATATCGATATTTTTTCGATATATTGTGCAGCCCTAGTTCCTACCCTCACCTATGGCCTATGACCGAAAGAACAAGATCCCGGATACAAGCGGCCAAAATGAGTTTCCTCCACAGGGTGTCCGGGCTCTCCATTAGAGATAGGGTGAGAAGCTCGGAGTGACTCAGGGGCCTATTCACTAAAGGTCTGCGTTGCCTTTGCACCGCGCTAACCGGCAAAAATGGAGCATTTAGGGAGCACCTAATTCACTAAACACGCGCAGATTGGGAAATCCGTCACTCAGTGCTCTGCCGAACAGATTGCGTCATGGTGCGCCGGTGTTATTTGCGCGTATGTAAATTAGGTAATTTGCATACATTTGACGCAAAAAATGCCCACCCCAATGCAAATGAGACTCATTGATATGCAGCGTCTAATTCACTAACGCCAGCACAAATAGCAACACCTCGTTTGCGTGACGCAAATAACGTTTTTGGAAAGCATGTATTAACTTGACGCACCTCGATCTCCGGCAGTGCATGCCATTTGCCGCACAACATGCGCGGCTTATCACGCAGAGAGGGGAGAAAGAGAGAGAAAAAAAAGAGAGCGACGGGGAAATATTTCCGTGGTAGTTCAAGACACATCGCGTAACCCGGGCTGATCGGCAATAGCGGGTAGGCATTTTACGATCATTTTTACGTGCCAGATGCATACTGTATGGCCACGCCAACCTCTGAAAATATATTTCTGAAACACGATCGCACCAATAATTTGTACTTTATGAATGAATGACGGCGTTGTCGTCCTCTCTGCTCTGTACAGTTTAATGGCGCTCTAAACGCTTACTCTCGGTCCAACCTCGCTTTCTGATAATGTCATCTTTCTCGCAACTGTTACTATAACAACCATGTTGTTGGTGCCAATCCATTGCCATGTGTGGTAAATCAGGTGCAAATTTGCTCCAAACTGTCATTTTTGTGGGCGTGTTTGCACCGGTATATGATTAGAGCGATATCCTTAGTGAATAGGTTGGTAACTGGGCGCAGACTGCGTGTGCAGTTGTGGTGCAATATTTCGCGCTATTACCTGACGCAGCGCATTCTTAGTGAATATGCCCCTCAGAGTTGAGCCGCTGCTCCTCCGCATTGAGAGGAACCAGTTGAGGTGGCGCGGGCATCTGGTTCGGATGCCTCCTGGACGCCTCTCTGGGGAGGTGTTCCGGGCATGTACCACCAGCGGGAAGCCGCTGGGACGACCCAGGACACACTGGAGAGACTATGTCTCTCGGCTGCCCTGGGAATGCCTTGAGATACCGCCGGAGGAGCTGGTTGAAGTGGCCGGGGAGAGGGAAGTATGGACTTCCCTGCTAAAGCTGCTACCCCCGCGACCCGGCGCGACGATGGATGCATGGATGGATGGATGGAATTTGGGTTGTTTTTAAACAATTGCGCAAGATGCGGCACTAACTAGTGGCTAGGCTAAAAACACTAATTTCGAGGCATACTGTCTAATAATTGCTTATTTTCATACACTTCTATTACAATTTTGACTTTTGTGCTGCTTTAAAATGAAACTAGAAATCTCAAAATGGGCAAATAAAGTTCAACTATCTAAGATAATCCTTATCTCTAGATTGACCCTGTCGACATGCGGCCCTTTTGCGGGTCACAATTATTAAATCAAATTTCCCACTGTGGTAATATAACCTAATTTAAGCAAGAAAATACCAACAAGGGGCAGCAATAAAATAACCAAACTTTGGCTGAAGCCTCAGAAGATGGACTGTAAGCTTAATGTGATTTTCACAGTTGAGTCTGACTTAATTTGTTGAGAGGTCAAACTTCCTCGAGTTTTAAAGGGTTCAAATCTCGAATGATGGCCCTGCCTGCTATTGGAATTGACTTTCCACTGATATTTTTACAGTTTCTGAAAATTTCAGGTTCATATCTTTTTCCTAAGATACTGGTTGCTGTGGACATCTGAAAGATGGAAGTACCAAAACTTTAAAGCCCTTTTTCTCAAAACAATGTATTTCTACCTTACAACATTGAAACTGCTGTAACTTTTTCAATTTTTGACTACGTCCATGTATTATATATCATTTTAAAGGGAATTAAGTGTAGAATTTGAATATATGAATACCTCAATTTCGATTTGATTAATATTTTAACAGTACCTGAAAATTTGAGGTTCATATCTTTTTCCTAAGGCACTGGTTGCTATGGACATTTGAAAGATGCAAGTACCAAAACTTTAAACTCCTTTTTCTCAAAACAATGTATATATACTTGGAATGTATATATAATTGGAATCCAGCGAGCATTAGCCAATCCCACCAAAATCTTGTTGGATGCTGGGCTTACAGTAGACCATCTTGTGGAGACTGTAATTCTACAAACAAGGTGTAATTTAATGAAAATTTCTTTTGATACAGTATCAGGGCATCCAGAGGATGGTGGTTTCCATCGCTGCAACGCTCATGTCAGGGGAACATTAAATAGATATTTACCCATTTTAGTGATGACATAAAATGTGTACGCAGATAGTTTTTCCAGTCACAACTGAAGATCAACTAAGTGAAAAGCAGCACTGAAATCCAAAACGACTGCTCCTGCTGTTCGTCTCTTGAAATGCAGGATAGTCACCTCCATGTGTCCTAAGTGCCATACATGTTGAGTGATTTTGTTTGTATGCAAGCTGTGATTCAAAATTCAAATCATTATAATTTAAGTATTTCAAAATCTGTCTAAAAACAACGTTTTCAAGCAATTTACTAAACATAGGAAGGATGCTGTAACAACTATGGCCTATGGCCCAGGCCACCCTCTAATTTTTTCAAAGTTAATTCTCTGCAGTTGCATAAACATTCCACAGCTCAGGAAGGATCTAATCTTGGTTAGCTCTGCAGGTGGTCACTCAACCACAAACAAAGCTCTTTTGAAGCCGCTGACCAGGTGACATAGGAATTTATGCGTCTGCCGAAAGAGTTTATTCAAGCCCGACTTCCCGGGGTCCGAGAAAACACCTTCAATGAATTAGAATATACAAACGACTGATCAAAGGAATGTTTATGACCTTTCTTATCAACCAGGAGGGACTCTCTGGCGTCGCCCCTTCAGGGGCCACTCCTGGAACGTCTAGATGGAGCAACAGCACCGTCAAGTGGTGAAACTTGGAACTATCCTTAGTGACAATTCATACAAATAACCGCATTTTACACATTTATACCATGACAATTCTTGACAGATAACTGAACTACGAATGATTCATGTTATGTCTTTGTGTGTATGAATGCCCTAGCTCATTTGTAAGGAATGAAAGGTAATCAATATCTTTAAGTTCAGTCAGATTAGACCAGTAGGAACTACCTTACAAATTAGTTTGATGCATTAATTGCGATTGGTGCCAAATATGTCGTGTGGGGAAAACTGATTTGCCAGACTGACCAAATTTAATGCCAAATTATTAATCCCTTTTAATAATTTGCCTTTTAAAGTCTGCGTGAGCGAGTAGAAGGGTTTGCCACCGCCTACCGAAGCTCCGCCCATAGGCTTCAAAACAGCGAGAGGACCCTCTTCTCGCTCTCTCCTCTCTCGTCCCAATCTCTCTCCCGCTTCCACGCTGCCCCTCTTCGCTCTCGCCACCCTCACCTGCTACCTGCAAGCTCCGAGCCTGCTCCCACTGACTCTTTGTTCCAAGAAACTTGTCAAACAAGTGGCCCCCTTTGTTCCTGGCAGCAACCATTGCCACGAGAGCAGACACTCGCTCCACGCCACGCCAAAGCAGGTGCAAACTGCAACGCTGACCCCAAAGAGATTCTTTTAGTCCCTTTTTCCTTGTTTTCCCCTTTTTTTCTTCACCATCGGTGACTGCCCGCCAGCAGCGACCTCCGCGGCCCCCGGGGTACACTCGCAACGTACCGCCGGACTCAAGGTGGTGCACCCAAGCTGCACTGCATCTCACCTGCTATTCGGTGGGACCCCGCCGCGGTGCAAGCGCACCTCCAACGGTTGGCCGTCCCCGTATGCAGGCACGCCGCGAACCGAGCTCCAACACCTGGAGTCCGACAGCTGTCCGGCAGAACCAACCTCGCCGGAGAAACATCTCGCCGACCAATCAAGGGACGAGCCGCGCAACTACGTCAGCGGCTCCCTTGCTCACCTGTGGAATAGCCCCTTTTTTTTATTTTCTTGCCTTATTGAACGAACATTGACTATTTTTCCCCCTTTTTCAAAAGACCGCCCGTTTCTGCTCGTTCGATGCAGCACCCATTCTCGTAAGTGCACGTTTGATTCCCCAATTCGGCATATCACTGTGTGCAACTTACGTTTGAAACATATCACAGATCTGGCAAGTTAAATTTATCTTTTCCTGTTTCCTTATTCATTCGCATTCCTTCCTTATTTTCATTAGCTTTATTTTATTTCTTTTCTTCTGACAGTAGGATAGTTAGACAAAGGCAGTGTTTTGATTCTGTAGTGTAGCAATCGTGAATAAATGCATGTTTTGTTAACTCTATTCCGCCTAAGTCATCTGTGTTTCCGAGTGGATTATTATTCTTTTGTTAGTACAACGAACCACTGAATATCGAGTGTGGCGACTTTATGACTGATGAAGAAAGGATTTTGGTTGTTGTTTGCTCCTGTTAACCCAAAGCAAAGCCAACGTGGTGCCCCTAGAGGTTATCGAGGTAATTACAATTTACCTCTGTAACGTCCAGATTATTAATTCATCCAAAAGACGACCCAATTATCGCTACAGATGCTAATCGGCCTACTATTAAATAGGGATGTCACGATAAGGGCAATATCGTGATATCGCGATATTAAGACTGCCGCAATATCGTCGTCGTCATGTTCAAAATATTTAAAAGGAACATCTGTGAAAAAAGTCAGGTTGATTTCCATTTGTGCAGTTCTAGCAACCTCTAGTGGCTAGTTTATTAGTGCAATTTAATTTTCATTTATTAATTTAATTTTCTTTTCAAGCTTAAATTAAACATATGACAAAGTGGCACACCCGTCACCATGGTTCGGGCCATGGGGGTCCGTGCCCGCCCACCAAGATGATTGTGCCCGCCCAGTTGAGGCATGGATCTCTAAAATGGTTCTCCTTTTTTTATTATTATATTTTTCAATTCATTTGGTTTAGCACTCTTATATCCGAGTGTTAGTGAACGCAACACAGGTCTCGGGGTGTCGGAAGTATGTTACGTTTGTGTTGGCTGCTTCAGTTCATTGCTTCTAATGCTCGCCACTCGCCGAATTGTTCTTGTTTTTGGCGTCGGCTACGGCCAACGGTGGCCATTTGTACAAGTAACGTTTTCTGGCGCCATTCTTGCAAGATGTCACAATATGAAGAAATAGTGGTATGGTTTTGTTTGATTGATAGCCAGTCTTATCTGCAACAGCCATCACAGTCTTACTGAAAATAATGCTAGGTATGCCTTACGCTGACTTATACACATACGCGACAAATATGTCAATGTTGGCGTTCAATGCAAGAGTCGTACATTTTGCACAAGTGAAGCTGCAAGTTTCTGAGGACGCTGGCGGACAAGACAAGTGAGGAGGGACATACTACAAACTACTTTCGTGTCGGCAACTAAAGAGTCACTTTGAAAAAAAAAAACTCTACGGGACCCACATATCGTTTTGGCATCTACAATGAGGTAGGATTTTGCTTTCCTTTTTTCTTTTTAATTCTCCTGCAGACACGGTTCAAACAGGTGGCCCGTTCGAAGCAATATGTCAGCACATCCGCTCTATTGGATGTGGCAATTGTATTTGCCATTACATCGGCAAAAATAGTAAGATTGACTTTTTAATGGGATAATATAATCAAAGGTAATAATAATTCCTAATTAATCCAAGGAGTTGTGGCTTGATACATCTCCAAGGCGAAACAGAAGGAGGCATCTTTACAAATAGCTTCACTTTGCCTCATCCAATATGGCTGCGGCGTCAACGTACTCACGACGCCACCGCAGTCTACTTTATGTGTGTGTACTGTAAATGCGGTCTATGATAATACTGTCAGCGAGCGCCATTCAATGGATAGATGCACGACAGTGCTACATAAATTTATCCAAATATATTGGGCAAGTTAATGCTGTCAGTATGGTATTCATAATAATTGGGCCCGCCCATGCATTTCAAACGCCCCCCTTAAGCCTGGGCTCTTGTGACGGGTCTGCAAAGTGGTAAAGCTATTACAACATTTGCATCAAATTCAAGTAATTTGCCATCAATTTCATCCATTCGTTATGGTTTGTTCTTATTCAGTATGAGAAGCAAGTTATACTTAACATGTCAAATGTAAAATGACATTCCTTGTTAACAATGGAATCATTGATTACCGTATTTTCCGCACTATAAGGCATTATAAGGCGCACCTTCAATGAATGACACATTTTAAAAACTTTTTCCATATATAAGGCGCGACAGTAGAGGCTGGGGTTACGTTATGCATCCATTAGATGGTGCTGCGCTAAAGGGAATGTCAACAAAACAGTCAGATAGGTCAGTCAAACTTTATTAATAGATTACAAACCAGCTTTCTGACAACTCCATTCAATCCCAAAATGAATAAACAGCTGTTTCATTATTTTCTCTGAGGTAAAGTATTAGTATTAGCCTGCGCATGCGCGTCACCGATTGTGCAGGGTCACCGATTAGTGTCTTGACAGCGAGACCTGTTGCGGCTCAATATTGATCCATATATAAGGTGCACTGGATTATAAGGCGCATGGTCAGCTTTTGAAAAAATTGAAGGCTCTTAGGTGTGCCTTATAGTGAGGAAAATACGGTATTTGAGATAACGTGCCAGAATTGCTGTAACACTTTGTTTCATTCATTAATTTATTAATTTTATTGCAACAGTTACCAAAATGAAATGTAATAATTTGCCTTTTGTGGAAAAAAAAAAATCCATCCACTTCTATAAATTATGTATTAGTTTTGCTTCTGCCCATAAACTCATTTAAAATATTTCAGAGTTGTTTACCATATTTTTTCTTTTGCTGTATGGAATTTCTATATTGTCTTTTAGAGTATACAAAATAAATTGTAGACAAAGGTAACTCACGAGCTTGATAAGAGTTTTACGGCAAATAGTGCCATTGTGTGGGCATGTACGTTAATCAAATGAATTTTCATGACAGGCTGACGACCTCTACAATCATAGGCCGTCTTTTTATGATAAATTTTGTTTGTGGTGATATGAGTCAATGCCAAAATATAAACTGCATTTCTGTTCTTGCAGCCTGCCAAACACCAAATTGGTAGGGAGTGTTGTAGTGCAATTCAGGGACATTTTGGACTCAGTCGGGCCAGAAGAGGTTACCAGGGTTAAGAATCTTAGCGGTCCAACTAAAGCCATTTGGAGC